>NW_028247324.1:0-104019 GCF_964263255.1 Lissotriton vulgaris | reverse complement strand
TAACAACAACCAAAAAAGAACCAAAACACAGCTGCCCACGTCCGAACACAAAAAAGCAACAACACAAACGCACACATTGGCATACTGACAGATCAAATACACATGACATTAAGCATTGTCTTGATTCACAAAGAAAAGCATCCTCTTATTTTCACATTTCGTGTAATATATACCTGTCTGTCACGTCGTCTCGCCTGACCTTTGAGACAGGACAGGCGAGCAGAAAAAAGGAAAAGGAAGTGAGGCAACAGGAAACAAGACTAGTCTATAAGTCAGTCTGAGGCTGACAGGCAATAAAGATAGACGTAAATCAGAGCCTCCGCCTCGGTGTGTTTCTTTTTTCCAAAAGGGTGATCCTGACAATGGCGACGAGGGTGGGATTCCCTTGACACCCACCAACCCTACCATCACCCAGCCGAACAGAGCGGCCGACCACCGAGCCCAGCAGCCTGCCTTGCCGGCAGCGCGAAGAGCGCGAAAATTCAAACCGACGCCGGCGCTGCCAACATCGATCTAACGCCAGAGGGGCAGATCCATACACTTACCGAGTGGCCTGAGCCGTTCCTGTCTGCGGAAGCGAGAACCGCCTGCCAACAACGAGGGAAGGGGAGCGCATATGCCAGAGCGCTGCCCCACGTGGTCCTGACTCGAGCGTAGTCCCGACTCGACCAGCCTGGGGATCCTGACGCGAGGAAGAAGCTGCCTACATCCGCAGTTGGAGACGGAGGGTGAGTCACACCCAGCAGCCCCCAGTGACGCCAGACTTGAAGGAAGGCAAGACCCTCGGCACCAAGTAAGACGCGAGACGTCCCGCGCGGCGGCCATTTTGAAGTCAGGCGCCGGCGCTTTACACAGCACACGTCCCAATGATGGCGGCCATCTTGAGGTCAGGCGCCATACATTAAAACAACACAGCCTAGTCGGAAAAGAGCGCGAATGTACAAAAAACACGCATAATCGAAGGCCTGGACGTTTTTCAAAGCTTACAATCGACGTGCAATAAATCACACGTGCAAATTAAAATACAAAGTGCGCACAGAGCCACAGAAGACCCTGGAAACTCTCTAAGGAGATTGCAATCACTGCACAGCCAGGCAAACTCACTCATTCCGCTGAGGGGACAGTACAGATGTCCGACCTACATCCTGATAGCTCATCCGGTAACACGAGCCCAACTCTACAAGCAACCACAGCCACAGCGGCCCCGCAAGCAAACCCAGGAAGATCGTCCACTCCGGGCAACGCACCCACCATGGCCAACAACCCCATTGGAGCTTCATTAATGCGCCAACCGCTGCCTCTACCCCTAACACCAGGCAACAGTATGGGCCCCACGTGGAAACGGTGGAGTGAGGACTTCGAGGACTACATGATAGGGTCCCGAGTGGAAGACTCCAAACAAAGAATAGTAGCACTAAGAAACCTCATTGGTCCAGACATTGCACAGATCATTAAAGAACTACCCAATATAGGGACCGCCACCTATGATGAAGTAAAACTTGCCCTTGACAGACGATTCCTTCACAAACGCAATGTGGACTATGAACGACACACCTTCCATCTAGCCACACAAGACAAAGACGAATGCATGAGCGACTTCATCATGCGCATCAGGAGGTTAGCACAATATTGCGACTTCGACAACTTCAAAACTGAAGATGCCCTGAGACTCCGCATCATCAGTGGGTGTCATTCCGAAACTCTCCGTCGACGACTGCTCAAGAAACCACATTCGCTGGAGGAAATCGAAGAGCTGACCCGGATAAACGATCAAGCAGAAGATTATGCCAAGCGAATGGGCACACATAAATCCGACCAGAAAGAGCACCACGCACTACGCGTTCAGTCACACAGAACATCCAAATCATCCAGACCGACGTCGAGCTCCCACAAATCTCATTCTTCCCGAAAGGTGCCGTCCAAAGGAAGTTCGCGTCACTCCACATCTGCCAAGTCTGCGCCCACCTGCTACCGATGTGGTCAGGACTACCCACACTCAGGACAGTGCCCAGCAATTGGCCAGCGGTGTCACCGCTGCGGGAGAGACAGTCATTTTGAAGTGGCATGCCAAGCCAAGCGGTCACCCCACACATCATCGACCAGAGGCCGTGACACTCGCCATTGTGACACCCGCCACCATGCAAGAGCTATCAAAGGGAGGGACAGCCGATCTTCCAGCTCATCAAACTCCAGCGCCCAGTCCGCCTACTCTGGCCAGTCAAGAAGCCGCTCCGAGAGCATTCATCGGACCAGACATCACGCATCCGACTCATATCGATCACGCAGAGACACATCCAGCGAGTCTTCCTCATCGCGCACCCCACCATCTCAAGACAGCGATGAATACATGTGCATGGTATCTGACCCGGACCGTCTAAAGCGATACCCGAAGCTGGACATCCTAATAGGCGAACATCCGGCAAAATTTGTCCTGGATTCAGGAGCATCACTAAATTACATTTGCGCTCTGGAATACTATAACATGAAACAAAGGCCCAAACTATCTCCTGCCGCCGTCCGCATCTTCACCTGGATGTCACGCAAGCCCCTACCATGCCTAGGTCGATTCCACACCACCCTCACCTTCAAGGACCGGACAGTCGACGCATATATCCATGTGGTGGAGGGTCCAGATGTAGCGGACTGCCTCCTCAGCCTACCAACGGCAGAAAGACTCAAATTAGTAGAGCTCCTCTCCATGACAGAAGATGCTCCAGACATCACAGCAAAATTCCCAAACCTCTTCAAGGGCCTTGGAAAATTAAACCACTTCAAAGTAAAACTCCATATCAACGAGAAGGTGACGCCTATCGCTCAACATCATAGAAAGGTACCGTTCCACCTTCAACAAGCCGTGGATGATGAGTTACAGGATCTACTCCAGACTTACATTATCGAACGCACGTCAGGACCCACGCCATGGGTGTCCCCGGTTGTGGTAGTCCCCAAGAAAGGACAAGATAACAAAGTCCGCCTGTGTGTCGACATGCGCGCACCCAACACCGCCATCGAGCGGGAGCGCCATCCTGGGCCGCACATCAGTGATATGATTACGAAGCTAAATGGCGCCACCGTCTTCTCAAAACTTGACCTTAATAAAGGCTACCACCAACTGGAGCTCCATGAAAAATCGAGATACATCACCACGTTCACTACGCACCAAGGCCTGTTCCGCTACAAACGGCTGAATTTCGGCATCTCCTCGGCCGCCGAGATCTTCCAAGAGGCCATCAGACGAGTCATTCAAGGCATCCCCAATGCCTTTAATTACAGTGACGACCTACTGGTGTTTGGCAAAGACCAAACCGAACACGACACGGCGCTGGACAGAGTCTGCCACGCACTGCTGACCGCGAACCTGACTCTCAACGCCAGCAAATGTGAATTCCACAGAGACACTCTGAAATTTTACGGACATATCTTTTCCAAGGAGGGGATGCGACCTGATCCAGAGAAGGTAGTGGCACTTGCAGACACTCCGAAACCTCGAGACGTAAGCGATCTTCGCTCCTTCCTAGGCATGGCGAGCTACTGTGCGCGATATATTCGCGACTACGCCACGATCAGCTATCCCCTACGTGAACTTACTCGCCAGGGCCAACCTTTCGACTGGACTGACCCGTGCCAACAAGCCTTCACCACCATCAAACAAGCTGTGGGGTCCGCCACAAACCTGGCATACTTTGACACCAAGAAAAAGACAGAGATCACAGTCGATGCCAGCCCAGTAGGCCTGGGCGCCATCTTAGCCCAATACCGTGATGATTCAGACCAGCGCCACATCATTGCGTATGCAAGCCGCAGCCTCACGGACACTGAAAAAGCCTACTCCCAACCGGAGAAAGAAAGCCTCGCTGTGGTGTGGGCTTGTGAACATTTCCACCTGTTCGTATACGGCAAGCACTTCACGATCATCACGGACCACCAGGCCCTCATCACCATCTTCGGCAATCCCAACGCCAAGATGCCACCACGCATCGAACGGTGGGGCCTACGCTTGCAAGACTACATTTTCACGATCATACACAAACCTGGCAAAGCTGAAAACCCGGCCGATTTCATGTCACGCCACCCCATGGCTGGAGCCCGGAACGCCCTGTCTGTAGCTGATGAATACCTTCATTTTGTCATTGACGCGGCCTGTCCACCCACAGTCCCTATTGCCGCAATTCAAGAAGCATCCACGACTGACCCACTCATCCAAGCTGTCATGGCTCGCATCCGCACGAACTCCTGGAGGGATGTGAAACACTCACCACAAGACTCCGACCTCATGCGGCAGGATTTGGCCGCATTCCAACGAGTGCGTGACGAACTTTCCATCAGTGACAACGGCCTTCTTTTGCGGGGGGGAAGGTTGTGATTCCACTCAACCTGCGCCAAGGGGTCGTCAATCTGGCACACGAGGGACACCGAGGCATCAACGCGACCAAGAAAGCCTTAAGAGAACGCGTGTGGTTCCCCACTCTTGACCACATGGTAGAAACAACCCTGAAAGACTGTATGACTTGCCAGGTGGTCAGTCGGGAAGAGCCCCCAGCACCACTACAAATGTCAGACCTCCCGGAAGGGGTATGGCAGCAAGTAGCAGTTGACTTCTTCGGACCACTGCAATCAGGACAATACATTATTGTCATCATGGATGAATACTCCCGATTCCCCTTTGCACAGTTAATACCATCAACTCAAGCAACGACAGTAATCCCAGTGTTGGATGAAACCTTTGCTGCATGGGGCATTCCACTCCGAGTAAAAACAGACAACAGACCACCTTTTAATGGACATGAGTTTGCAAACTTCGCAACACATCTTAATTTCAAACACAAGAAAATCACCCCACTATGGCCACAAGCCAATGGCATGGTGGAGCGATTCATGGGGACGCTCAAAAGGGCGATTCAACAGACCGAACTAACCCATAGAGATGTCCAACAGACACTAAATGAAGTGCTAAGAGCATATCGGAACACACCACACAGCACCACCAACCAATGCCCAGCTACCGTGATGCTAGGAAGGACACCTCAAACTCGACTTCCCATGGTGGATCCCGCACCCCAACAGCGGCATGTCACCGTCGACCACAACACACTAGTCGAGATAGATCACAGGAACAAACACCGAATGAAGACCTACGCTGACCAACGAAGACATGCCAAAGACACTAACATCCAAGAAAGAGACTGGGTGATTGTCCGGAGTGATCGGCGTGCCAAGGCAGACAGCCGGTATCTCGACATCCCCTTCCAAGTCGTCAAAAGGAAAGGGACTATGATTACAGCCAAATCAGATCACAAACAGATAACGAGAAACATCTCGCACTTCAAGAAATGTAACCAGAATCCCCGACGAGGGACCATGTCGAGTCAAACCTCAAGTGAATCTCACAACCACAGTGACAGCAGCGACCAAAGTCTCCGCAGCCCGGCCAGGACCGTGAAAGTCACAAGACGTCAGAGTTCACCGCCAAAGCAAGAGAGACGCCCCCAGCGTCTCATCAGGAAACCTCGACGATTAGTAGAGGAGATGTAGTAGAAGCAAGACTTTGTGAAACAGGGGAGATGTCACGTCGTCTCGCCTGACCTTTGAGACAGGACAGGCGAGCAGGAAAAAGGAAAAGGAAGTGAGGCAACAGGAAACAAGACTAGTCTGTAAGTCAGTCTGAGGCTGACAGGCAATAAAGATAGACGTAAATCAGAGCCTCCGCCTCGGTGTGATAAAAAGGGAAGAGGTTCGTTAAAAACAGCTGCAGCGCCACCTTCAGCAACTCTGCCTCATCACCCCATCAGTCACTCACACATTGCCTGGAAACATTGAAGGCAAGATAGAGGCATATCACGTTCCACACACTGCATAGATTGTTATTCTAAGGGACAACTACTTCGGCGGGGGAGACATGATAGGGCTATAGGATCAATCTCTGGCATGTCGAAGGATGAGATAGTGGAAAGATATTGCTTCAGTCCTGGTGTGATCCTGGAGATCTTTGCAAGAGGGGAGCTGGAGATCTTTCAACAGGAGTCCACTGCTAGCTGCGCTCCACATCCTGGCCGCTGGCTCATCCCAGAGGACCAGTAGTGCAGCAGCCGGCACTTTTAAGGCCAGCCAATCCACGCGCAGTAAGAGGTTTTGTTATGCCCAACCGTCAGATACAACAACGTCCACATGCCACAGTCAATGCAGAACAGACGACGACAGGCACACCACTTGCACATTTATCTTAGATGCTGGATACCATTGACTGCACACATTGGCTTTTCAGCCAGTATTCCACGGGTGATTTTATTTACATTGTTGACACGCCTTTAACATAGAATGTTTTCAATACCTTTGTATTGCAATGCCAAGTATGCTGTTCTTCCTGATTCAACACATTGCAACTAACGTGCAATCAGATGAACAGTGTTCGAGAGTGCTAAAGTCACTCGCACACTTGGGTGAGTTTTCAAATGTAGTAAACCCATGGTATGGGTCATGCAGCTGTGCCAGAGCTGCCAATCAGTATTTTGCCCAATCAGTTGAAAATGAGTTGGATTATGGGCTGGAGTAATGCTAACCTTGAGAAGTTGTTTTTCTCTGCTTGTCATCATTTTTTCTGCGATAAATATTGTTTTTTTAGATTAGCGTTGTTCCTACATGTAGATTCCTTTCAAAAGATGGTGTTTGTGGTGGGCATTATGGGAAATATAAAATGTCAAGTTTCAAAATCAATATCTGGGTAATGTATTCACAACCACCCATGGTTTCGCATCCACTTTCATGTGAATTCATTTCAGTACACAGATCAATATTAAAGGAATGAAGCATACATTTAAAGCAGTTTGCAATACATTTATTTGCAAACTGCATTTTGTAGTACGTTTAGTAGTACTACAATAGTACTTTTAAAGTACTACTAAATGCTATTCACAAACTTATGAGTGTAAACCTGTAACCTGGTTGTTAAACGGGAAATAGTTACACTAAATGAGATGTGTTTATGAAGGAGTAACGTAGGGTTTATGGAGGGTTAGGGAGTAGTTTAGGGAGGGACATGCACCCACCCACAAAAGAGTAAGTCCATTGCTAGTCACAATCTGCACTTCTAAAGTTACTACAGCCAAATAGGGAACAAAAGCAGTGGTAAAATCTCAGAGTTGAAGTAAGTCTAGGATCACCCATGCCAACCGCCGGTACTGCAAGACCCTCCCAGAGAAAGTAATGGAGGTACGGATTTAAAATATAACCTCATAGAAAAAAATATTACTTTACTTAAAATAGTTAAAAATATAAATAATACAATATAAAGGCCAGAAGAAAATCACAATTACACTCGATTTTAACAACCTTTTTCAATTTATAAATAATTAAACTTTGTGTTTAAATATAATGAACTTACATTGAATAAATACGATACAACACTTAGAAATTATGTTGCATGTTTCATTTTATTCTACATTTAAAATAAATATATACAATTAACTTATAATACTATTCGAGATAAAAATGATTTGAAATTTTTTTGGGAGTTATATGAACTTTTTTACTTTTCCTTATACTTTACCATAGGAAGACACCACAGTCAGGAATTATGTGAATAGCCAAAAGTAGTATGGTTACTCAAAAGTGCAAGAGTAAATTACATCTGTAAATTACTCACAAGTGTAAGTTACCTTTGTGAATAACCCTGATGACATCTAAAAAATGTTGGAGAAAAATCACCAAGAAAAATAAAGTGGCAATAGAAGGTATTATTAGCCTTATGAGTGGGACCTGGGCACAATTTCAGGCAACTACAGGTCGGATGCAACAAGCAGGTTCATTCTGCTCAAAGATTTTACTTCTGACTTAGGGCATCATTAAGATGGCGGGCGGACTTTGTCTCCGCCATCCTCATGGTACAAGGGACCGCCCGCCATAAGGGCGGGGGTCCCGTGGGGGCAATTAGGATGCACCGCCCACCACAATGCTAAAAATACATGTTGTGCATTTCAAAGCACAACGTGACAGGCACTGCGCGGTAACCCCCATGTGCACCCCTCACCCCCCCGGAGTCCATGGGGGCCCGCAACGCAGACTCAGCATGCCTTTCCGTGGCGGCATTGCCGCCACAGAAAGTCATTGAAAAATGCACAATCTAATATGGCTGGCAGTGTTTTTCAGACACCGCCACCATATAGAACTCTTTTTCACCCGGTCGGCATGTTGACCGGGCGGAAAAGCGGCGAACGGTCTTTCTGTCCGCTGCGGACCCCCCAGCCATTATAATATGGCGGAAGGTCATTTCTGCACAGATGGCGGGCGGATCGCCCCCGCCAGGCTGGCTGTGGCTACCGCCGGCCTGGTGGCGGCGATCCGCCCGCCATCCTAATGGGGCCCTTAGTCTCTGAAATTGAACTCAAAATTCTCCAGCTTGGCAAGGCTGCTGTTTAAATCTGAGTAAGCCCTCTCACAGGCAGATAGCTTCTAGACCGCTGAAGCTGTTCGTTTTGCTGGGAAAAGCTATGAGTGTGAAAAGTTGGATTTCACACCCAGGGAAGTCTACTTGTAGGCTGAATTCTTTTTGTGCCTTTTTCGCTACAGAGGTCTTCATTCACACTTAGGGGTCAATTACGATGCTGTAGGAAACGATTCCAACCATTGGTTGGAGCCTTTCCTACGGCATTGTAATCTCCTGTTTGGATTAATTCCAGACCGGCACATTTTGATGGAGTCGGCCAGAAATTAATCCAAACAGGATTTCCGAATGGCTTAGGACAGGCTTGTGAGGCCTGTCTGCCATTCGGAAAGCCTTCTGTAATCCCAAGGGAAGCTCTTTTCCTCCAAGGTATTACAATGTCAGAGTCCGACAGCCTTTCTGTTCTGGCCTTTCCGACACAGAACGGCAGTGGGAAGTCAACTTTGGGGGCACCCAGCTGGGACCCCATGGGTGCAAGGTCTTCGTATGGCAGACAAGAGGGCACCTATGGAGCCCCCCTGTTGATCCATACACCCGGTGGAACGCACCTTGAGGTGCCAGCCACTGGGTGAAGGGAGGAACTTCACCCAAGCTCTTTACACAGAGAGCATGAATTCTGGTTAGAATGCATGCTCCCATTGTAAAGAATAGGAGTGGGACTCAACAGTGTTCGGTCGCATCCTACTTGCTGGTTTGGGACCACCGACAGGAGGTCAGTCGGTCCCAGTTCCAGATCGATGTCGGATGGACTCAGGTCCGTCCGGCATTCAAATCGGCCCCTTAGTCTCTTTTTCAGAGCTCATAATTCTCCATCTGGGCAAGGCTGCAGGCTGAATTTTGAAGGGTGCATGAAAGTCGGATAGTTTTGCCATAAGGGTTCACTGAATACGTTTTTTGGGCAGCAAAACGCTCTGAGGGGGAACATCCTGATTTTCTTGCCCCGCGAGGTCTCACCTTTTTGTGAATTGATCCTCTAAAGGTCTAGAAGTCCTGATATCTTTCAATTCAAATTTTTTGTAGTTTCAAAATAAGGCTTCATGACACTGCTAAGGTTCCCAGGATCTCAAGGACAACACTCAGGAGTCACTCAAGTAGTGGCCACGAGCATGGTCCAATCCTCTTCCAGTGCAACTGGTCACTGGTCACTCCAGGAAAAAGACCTTATTGCAGCTTTTGATGTCTCTGTAGAAACATAGGAGTTTGGCCAACTTACCCTTGGAGTTCAATTCTTTGTACTAGGTACAAGTGGGAGCAGGTAAAGTGCTGATGGTCTCACTAGTCTCAAGGAGCAGGTAGAGTCTTCGTTTGTTATTCCACAGGTCCGGAAAGTGTGCTGAAGAGATGGTGGTGAGGTTCATTTTTGAACAGTTCAGTAACCAGTTGGTGGGGGTGACTCCTGGACACTAACCAATAGTGAAAAATTCCTATGGGGTACCATCTTTTACAGCAGGTCCTGTTTGCATTTACTGCAAACTATCAAAGAGTGTACTGTTCTAATGTTAATACAAGATGAGACTGGACTTCTGCCCTTGAAGGGAGCTTGTGTTGCATTAAGGTTATGTTCAGGCAATTGAGCAGTCCCCTCTTCCTAAGCGCCACCAAACTGGTTACCTTGGGCCTAAAGAACAAAGGTTTCTCCTTTGTCAAGTTTCCTCTTACACCAAACAATGAATAGGCAGGCTTGGATTAAACTTCTATTAAATATTAAAATAGCGGTTGAATAATTTCTTTAGCTTGTCCCAAACCAGGAAAAGCAGAATTAATGTTTTGATCCGCACTCTCGTTTTCCTTGTAGGACAGCCCAAGCCTTCCACAGTCAAAATAGATTTGGGGGCTTGTCCCTGGAGGGACATGGCAACATTAAAGTGTTTACATGTCCCATTGTTAAACACTATGCACCCTACCTTGTGAGCTACAAGGACTAAATATTGGTGACCTATTAACATTTAAAAGGAATGTTTTTTCCTGTCTGGCTACAGGTTTTAATTGCAGCCACCAGGCTGCTAAGTCAGACCTTTGTAACACTAGGGAATGGCACAATAAGTTTACTTTGTGGCACTAGGGGATGGCAAAATAAGTGCTGAAGTCTACAGGTGATATGTAACCTTACATTCCATGGGATAATTTCTGTACCTATACTGTGGCCTTCTGAGAAAGCTAAAGATGGCAATAAGAAGTTAGTCAATTGTGTTAGATTTTTAGCATCAGATCAAATGCCGTGGGCCTGATTATCAGTGTTGGAGTAAACAGACTTCAAAAATGGGGGTGATCAAGCCAAAAGTGCCACTTTCTTACACATGCGGCAATCCTTCGAAATGGACATATTCATCTCAGGCATGCAAGCTTGCAGCTGTTTTCAAATTGTAATTTTCCTTGTCATCATAAAACCTTTCCCACTTGTTTTTTGCATTTTAAGCCTCTGTATTACATGGTTAGTGTCTGTGATACCCGGATTCCTAGCCAGTAGAAGGTACTTCACCTTGGATCCAAGGAAACAAGGAGCCCAGATAAAGGTCCTGACTATCTTCCATGAGAAGAGGAGCCTGTCCTTGCTGCAGAAAGAAATGTGCTGGTTGTGGTTTGGCATAATGAAGAGCCTAACCTAGATGCCTGGAAGAAGAAGATCTATGGAAAGAGTGAACAAGCAATATGTGTGCTGTTAAGCCCATGGGGAGATCAGTGTTTCAAAGAGTAGTGGCGAGCCCCTATCTCTCTGCTGACTTAGTGCATATATTTGGAGGCCTCCAACTAGGCCTGATGAGCATCTCACCCCTCGTCAATGGCCTGAGAAACATTAGCAGAGTTATTGGTAGGGAATGAAACTGCATACACACAGAATGTGAACTCTTGCTGCTGTGGAACTCAGCCCTGATCATATGGACCTAGTAGAAAATGAAAGATGAAAGAAATTTGCCTTACAACTCTTGTGCACAGTCCATTTCTACGTGGATTGTTTGAGACTCAATGAGTTGGGCAATGCAGGCATTAATCATGATTGAAAGCATTATAAAGCTTGTTTTAAGGTTATCTTGCAGTTTTCCACAGGCTGCTCTAAATACATAGGGTGTTGCTTTACAGGAATGTATTTATACAGCTGATGCTTTGCACATATCAGTAAATGTTATCAGAATGATACAATTCCAACAGTTTCAAGTTTGGGTAGTAAGTTATTTTTATTGTACTCATCTGTGTAATAGAAGGGCATCTCAGTGAGAAACAAAAAATATATTTTTTTTAAACTTGGTTCTTAATGACTGTATTCCCATTGATGTCAGTTCTTATAAGTGCTAGAGGTGGGGGGAGTGATGCCACACACCTTTGACCTCTGAGGGATTCACAAAACTGATTGCCTGTTCCTCCCTTCACATCCCAACAGTCTCCTACTTGCTGATGAGTGGCTGTAGTAGGGACAATGAACCTGCAAAAAGTAAAACAGGTCTCTTATAAGTCTGTCAACATTCTTTCCTTGTTGATGCCTTTATCATGCTTAAAACCAGAGGTTAGCAAAATCATTGTGAGGGGTACTATGAGAAAATTTCCTTTTTGCATGGTCATCCCCCAACTTTTTGTTACATTTTATTGCTGGTGTATGGTCTCTAAATACTTTAGTGCTGCCTTCCAGCATGTATGTGCTTTGACCCCTAATCCTTGTGTACAATTGGCTAATCCCTGATTGGCCTATTTAGCTTACCTGTCAGTCCCTAGTATATGGTACCTTGTGTGCCCAGGGACTCTAAGTTAAATGGCACTAGTGACTGCAGCACTTATTATGCACTACTAAAGTGACCATGTAAAACAGTAGCCTAGCATGGCAGTTTTAAAACTGCTTATACTGACCTAAATCTTCCTTTTTAATACTTAGAAGTCACCCTCAAGGTGGGCTCTAAATGCCCATAGGATAGGTTGCAATGTATTTAAAAAGTAGGACATGTGTTCTTATGTTTTGCATGTCCTGGCAGTGAAAAATTCCCAAAGTTGTTTTTTCACTGTGGCTTTACCATAGAAAGACACTGGGTTACATTTAAACAGCTTAAATGCAAGGGATTCTGCAATGCCTGTATAATAACATGTCTCTAATTTCTGTAAATTAGGTCACTTGTGTCACACCATGAGGCCTATTATATAGAAATTATGCCAGAACTCAGCTGTAATAATTTATTATAGTTGAGTTCTGAGATCACAATGCATGCTGCCACAGCCAGCAGTCAAAGGGAAAGGCAGGTCAGGTCATGGAGAAAAATTTATGCAGCTGCACAGTGACAAGCATATAAGTATATATATATATGTAGGTAATTATAGAAAAGTTAGCATCTTTCCAATATTTCTACTGTGCTTTAAAAAAACAGAATTGCATTAAAATGTTTTTATTAACTTTTTGAACAAATATCTAACAGCTTTTTTGATGTCTTTAATGTTGCACTAGAGATTCTATTTTTATGTGTTTAATGTTGCACTAGAGATACTATTTTTATGTTTACAAACATGCTCTCACTTTTATATGTAAGAGTTACCTATCAAGGATTTAGTTGGTTAGTGGGAAAGTGTGACCATGTATCATAAGGAATATAGTAGCCCTGCTGAACATGATAGGGATATTGCAATTCGCCTCAAACTTCTATAATGTTTATAAAGGAACTAAGTAGAGGGCACTTCATTTATATATAATGTATCATTTCAGCTTGGGAATAGCAAAAACCATGGTTCAAGGACTCAAATCATAAGGAATTAAAAAACGAATCTGATGATGAAGTCAGATTTCAATCACTATTTATAAAATGCAATTTTTAGAAGGTTGGCAGTTTCCTACCTGAAGCCTCTAGTAGGCTTTTCAGAGTTAGTTCCCAACTGTCACCTAGCAGCCTGTCGGGAGCTGTGAATGGCTCCCAGGAATATGAACAAAATGGCCTTAGCTGGGAGGAGGTGTGACATCTTCCTGAGGGGGTGTCATCTTATCGATGTGTCTAAACGAGTAAGGAAAGTCACTTTTTCCTTGGAGTCAATTCCAATTTATTTTGTGGTGCTTCTCAACATAGGAAGTACATTTATGTCATGCCGACGGATCACAGCCGGAGTACCAAAGTTTTGCACACCGTACTTATATGGCCAACAGAGAAAGGACCGAACTCTTCTCCTAACCCAGCCACCAATCCTTATAACGCCCTGAGGAAGCTCCAGGCCAGATGGCTGATGTAAGGGGGCAAAACACATGTTGGCAATAAATGTTCTTCCTATGTTATGAAGCACCACAAAAATAAAATGGAATTCACTACAAGGAAAAAGTTACTTTCCTTACTCATTCAGACACATCGATAAGCTCTATAACAAGAATGGGGAAAGGGTTTCCCATTGCCAAGAATAAACCCCATCAGATTAGTTCCATTACTAAAGGTTCACTGAGGCCCCTGCCAACTACCACCCACCCCATGACTCCTGAGAGGTTGACCTGGGGATGTGCCATCAAATGCACAAGCTTCAGATCAACAGGCAGGTATAACTCATACTAGCCCTCCCCATGCTATTCTCCAAGTAGCCAGAGTGCCACCAATCACAGTGGGTGGAAAACCTGGCAGCAATACGCTAAAATGTTATTCTTATTGGCCATACCATTTCCTTGTCTTAAACACCAGTCCCAAGAAGGATTAAACAGTGAGAGCAATCTCCTCAGATCCCAAGGACAGTAAAAAATGCAACGCTTCTGTGCAAGGATGCATGGAAAGCCAGATTAAAAAAGTTTTTCAAACTTTAGATCTGTAAGCAGCATAAAAAGAGCAAATAAACATAACATGTAAAGTGCTTTGAACTGACACCTCATCACACGGGCAAGGCACTAGATTACCTGACCAGTCATTGCACTGGGCAAAAAGTGACGGATTTTTTAACATGTTGAGACGAAACCTTAGCAGAATAAAGTGCATATAGTGCTGTGTGTCAAATGCTAAAAAGGATTGCTTGTGACTGTGCAGAGGGGCGTGCAGACACCCTGCCTTGTCTTTCTTCCTGCCAAAATATGTACCATGGGTTCCTCAGTCTCTTCTTGGGTTTAGTGGGCAGGGATCACAAGGGCTCTTCAAAAAAGTCCCAACTTCCCAGGGCCAGTGTCAAGTCCTTAACACCTCTCAACCGAGGAATATCTAAGGACTGTGAGAGAGACACACAGTCCATTATTAACAATATGTTTTGGGAAAGAGGCTCATTCACACAGGTCCAGCACCACAATAACAAAGGTTGAGTCCTTAAAATCTCCTCATGGTGCATAAGTCCTAGTTCCCTGTGTGAGATAAATGAGGAGGTGGAAGGTGGTACGTTCAGGAGGCATCATGTACATTTATATTCAGTGATCTTTAATGGCATTAACGTGTGAGAACCCCATGTGAGTGATCTTTTGTCCAGTTTTGCAGAAAAGGAGAAAACTGCATCAATACTCCTTGCAAAAGTAGTTATTTCTGTTATCTATCTGCGGGGTCCAGGGACCCCTGCAGTTAAAAGTTACCCCCGAACAATTAAAGTTAGTCACATTTTTAACAGGGGCTGCCTGGAGCTTAAAAGCTGGCTTCTGGCCTGTGCTATGACCACAGGATATTACGAAGGACTTACTAGTATTAATCTTAATAGCCAGACCCACCAAAAAGTAGGCAAACGCGTTCAGAAGATGCTGCAGAGCTATTGGTTTACGACCCATGATAAAAGCGTCATCTGCATACAATAGGGCTGGAATGGGGTGATTACCAATCTGGGACATGTCTCTACTCCTAAGTCTCTCTACAAATGATTTATATATAACGAAAATAAAAATGGTGCATGGATGCATCCTTGTTTGACTCCTCAACAGACCCCGTATGATTCGGACCACTCCCCACCCTGTCCAAACCTAGCAACAGCACTGGAGTCTCATTAAATTTCCCTGCCTGCATTAATAACTGCCTTCACCCAGACCTTCCATGATGCCCCACATTTTCGAATGGGATACATGATTGAATGTACTGGACAAGTTTATGAAACCCAGATACAAAGTACCACTCTTGACAATTGTATATTTTTCCAGGGAGAGACTTAATAAATACACTGGTCTTTTGCCCCCATCCCTCTTCTAAACCCATAATGGATGTCTGATAAAGCACCACTCTCCTCCACCCAGATTTCCAAATGGGATAGCAAGGTGCAACCCAGAACCGTCACAGAGGAATCCAGGAGGTAAATGGGGCGGTAGCAGTTTTGGTCCTCCTGATTGCCCTTCTTGGTACACTTGCCTAAGCTGTGGGGGCGAGGATAGGAAGCCCCCAGCGTTTCCGCCACCGCCAGGAGTCACGACTAGCTTGGATAGCGCCGCCGCCCCGGGACTACAATTCCCGGCTGCCTCAGCGGCGGCGCTGCTTCGACGTGCACCGCAAGCACCAGAAGGCGCCTTAAAACAGCGTTCTGACCCGCTTCGCGGGACGCCGGGCAAAGTCCGAGCAAAGGGCGGGCCTTCTGTGGCCCTCAGAGGCCTGAGGAGACTGGGCTGGGCTACAGATCTTGGCTCAGCTGCTAGAGACATCATTAATAAGTGAGACTTAATATTTTAATGAAAACTTGGATGTTTTTGTAAAAGTGCTCTGTAGTATTTCATATTGGTGATTGTTTAAATTCATTATTTTTTTCTACCCAGAGTCTTATATTAAGTAGACGCGATGTCTAGAGGTAAGCTAGATAAACCTACCTCTGGGCTGGGTACTATGGATAATTTCCTAGTTAAAAAGGTCAATCAGATTAATAATGAGAGAAGGGCCTCTTTAGGACTGGGAAGTGCCCCACTATTACAGGATGAGGCGCCTCTCGGGGTAGTGGATACACCCATGCCTGATAATTCTAATATCCCTGCTATCAATAATAGGGATGCCATAATGACTGTAGCGCAGGTACATGTAGAGACGCAGGAAGACCCCCTTTATACCTCCATTGAAGAAATACAACCAGTAAAGTCAGCGTCTAGACCGGTGAGAAACTGTAGAAAATCACAGACTAAAGGGGGGGAGCATAATAAAAAACTAGCCGAAACAGCTGCATTTTTTAGTAATGGCCCAATTTCAGGCCCTTGTCCTTCTGAGGGAAATAACGAGGATGATATCAAAACACACTTTGAACAACTTACCCTCTTGATAAGCACCCTAGAAAGAAAAATGGTGGCAAAAATGGAGGAGCTGTTTAGTTCCCTGTCTATCAAGCTAGATACCTTAGCCTTAGAGGTAGACAGACTAGGTGGTTTATTGTCAGCACACCTGTCATCGGCCCGACTGTTAGACCTAAGGCTGTGGAAACAGGGCAGGGTTCCTTGATGGAGTCGGCACAGCAGATCTGCCGGCAAGTCACTGCAGCAGATAACGCTCTACCTAATCTCCCACCAAAAAACTGTCCTGACTTCACCGACATCAGCAGAACAGGATGGCAGGCCAGATTTCAGACGAGTAAGAAGAAGGCGCTACATTAATCTCCCATCTGACTGCGTACCGTATGTGGCTGTCTTGACTAACGTTCCAATTATAGAAGACCGCCTTGCCCAGTCACAAGGAGAATCTCATGATTCACTAAAAAATAAAGCAGTAGCCTGGCTGAACTCTAACTGTGGATTTTCAACTGCATATTCCGATCAAATACTTACGGTGAGAAGGGTAAACTGGATTGGCCCATCTAGAAAGTCAAACAGTGGGGATTGTATTATTGTCAACTTCAGACATCCCCAACATGTGTCAACAGTTTTACTCAGAGCATCATCATTATTGGCTGATGCAAATAGCATATGTGTCCGCCCACTTGGATATTTTTACACTCACCCGCTTAAAGCCCCGTCTAGACGCAGGAACTTTAGGCCTCTGTTTCAATCTCAGCCCCCGGCTCCAGCACCACCATACCTGTATAATGTTGTTAATCAAAATAGGAATGGGTTTATGGTGGAAACACAGAATAGATTTGATTTGCTCTCAGGCCTTGAGGCATGTTATTGACGGGAGGAGACTATGGGCCAAGGAAATGTAATCCCTGGTGAAGTGGTTCACATGGAGATTACGCAGGTAAAATCGCATGGAAATAATGTAATCTCCTGGAATATTGCGGGATTGGGCACTAAAATGACAGATTGTAATTGGGCCAGCTACATCAAGCAGTTTCAGATCATTTGTCTCCAGGAGACCTGGTCAGTGACCTGTGACTGTTTTCTTGAGGGGTATAAAGCCTTTTATGTCCCTGCGATAGCATCTAGCAGAGGTAGACCTAAGGGGGGCATGGTAACGTTTATTTCGGTGGCACTCTCTTGTAAAATTCGTAGAGTTTTAACAGATAACTCTGGTATCATTGGTTTAGTACTAAGTGGAGTTAACTGTCTGGTTCGTCTGGTGAATTTTTATTATGCAGTTAACTCTTGTTCAGCTCCTAGTTCTATATTAGCACTAAATGTATTTATTAGTACTTCGATGAAGGAATGTCTCCATAATCTTATGATAATGGGTGATTTCAATGTTCACCCATGCGGGGACCCCCTGTTTAAAAATCTCTCAGATTTGTATTGCAAACGTACAGAGGGGTTGCATCTGGAACACACATCGGAGGGGGAAGCCTTCAATGACCTGTTGACCAACTTGGATTTATCGCTGACAATGACATTGAGGGATCCTTTAAAGCGCTTTGAGATTCCCACTTTCAAGGGTCATGGGAAGGGTACCTTCATTGACTATGTTTTGCTTTCTGTATCAATGCAGAAGGCGCCTGAAGTGGTCTATGATCGCACCAGACCGGTTGTATAAAGATATTAAGGATCACTGTACTGAGGAAATGGCAAAATGTACTCAAGATGGACCGGAACCACGTCAGGTCCTATGTGCTTTCCAAAGTATTTCAGATAAGGTGTCTCAGTTGATGTCAGCTCCAGTAAAGCGTTCAGAGACCAGGGGACCAAGATGGTGTAATCAGGATTGTTACAGGGCCTCACGTAATTTAAGGACAGCACTGACAACAAAACCCAGAATAAAAGAGAATATCCACAGTGTAGAAAAGAATATGAGTCCGTTATTAATAGACGTAAGGAGTTTTTAAGAGAAGAGGCATGGAATGAGATTCTCGAACCCTCTACTTTGAAGTGTAGCTCTAGATTCTGGGTGGTAGTAAAAATACCTTTTTTGACCCAGGACCAGGGGATGGACTAGAATGTTGCATAACAAAGGAGGAATGGGTAAGACACTTCACGCAACTATATGGTGGCACGTTGAATGTTAATTCCAATTCTCCTTCCTCTACTAGCAGTGACTTTATAAGGTTTGACAGAGGTGAGGTCATTGAGGGAATAATGGGACTCACAGCCGGGAAAGCTCTGGGACCTGATGGGATCCCGCCAGACTTATATAAGTCTGATCCCATCTTTTGGGCACCAATATTAGAATCAGTCTTTAACGCAGCTGCTAAAATGGGCTGCCCACAGTCATGGGGGGTATCAACGATTGTCCCAGTTTTTAAGAAGAGGGACAAGGGTAGCCCTCTTTGTTATAGACCCATTTCATTAATTGATTCTATGGTCAAAATAGTGGGAAGAATTCTACTGCAGAGGCTCTCTAACTGGGCGCTGGAAAACAGCATTATGTCCATCTCCCAGTACGGCTTCTGCAGCGGACGCTCTACCATCACACAGTGCCTTAACCTCTTTCTAATTTTAAGTAAATACACTGTTACCCAAAAGGGTACTGTCCACCTTGCCTTCATGGATTTGTCCTCAGCTTTCGACTGTGTCAACAGGGGAAAGCTGTGGCAGTCCATGAGGGACAAGGGTGTGACAGTGGGATTGTCAACTTTCTTGTTGATTTACACAATAATACTAGTGCTAATGTTAGGCACTCTCAAGAGCTATGTGTAACTGACAATTCTAACATTGGGAAGGGTGTGCGTCAAGGTTGCATTCTTGCCCCTTTTCTTTTTAACTTTTATTTTAATGAACTAGACAGCGTATTGCAGAATGTAAAGGCTGACTGTCCTAGAGTCGGCAGGCGTGGTATTCCTGTTCTTTCATATGCAGACGATGCAGTTTTAATCTCCAGAACAGAGAGAGGTCTACAAGCTTTATTAAATGCTTTTAATAATTTAATGATGGATAGGGACCTCTTGGTCAACAATTCTAAATCCTTTATTATGCAAGTTGGCCAACAACCAAGAAGGAACTTCTTATTTAAAATAGATAATGTAGCAATCCCCATCTCGAAGACATTCACATATCTTGGGGTCTCTTTTGACTCCAAACTTAGCTGGGGCCCACACCTTGACAAAAAGAAAAAGGAATTGGTAAGGGTGAATGTTACTATTTTTAACTTTGCATCCAAATTGGGGAAACAACCTAACAATGCCATGCTGAAACTTTATAATGCAAAATCAGTGGCAACTGCTGTATATGGCAGTGAAATATGGGGTTATGTGGCCGGTGAGCAACTACAGATTGCTGAAAATTCTTTCATGAAACGACTCTTGTGTGTCCCAGCAGGCACATCTAATTTTGTAGTGCACGAAGAGCTAGGGTCGCAATATCTTTGTGATATTTTTTCACTACGCCTGTTGACTTGCTGGTTAAAATTGTGGCTGAATCAAGATATTCCATTGACCCACCTGATTATGAGAGATTACTTGTCTCAGGATAAGGCAATGGTTACACCCTGGTTAAAATTCTTGAAATCGAACTTTTCTAAGCTTGGCCGCCTGGATCTGTTTGAGCACCCGAGTGGGATTGTGAAGGGTGATGTGGATGCAGTTAAGCGAGCCTTCTTTTTGGACAGAAAGCTTAAAAGGGAAGGCGAGGAGCTCCTGAAACTGAGTGTACGAAGATTTGCTATGTTAAAAACACGTGATATGATGGAGCCCTATCTGATGGGATCGCTGTCTTCCCATGAGAAGTTCCTGCTAACGAGGTTTAGATTTAATATTTTCCATTGCTTGCTGTTTAGACCTAAAAATGCTGCTTTTATTAAACCTGCAGCTCCTTGTGGCTGCGACGGTGTGTCTCCACAGGATATGCTGCATTTTATATATTTATGCAAATTTTATGAATGCCCCCGCAAACGCTATCTGGTAGATCTTTTAAAGAAACTCAATTTTAATCGGATCAGACCAGCATTATTGTATCTGCAACTTTTCACAGTGACAGTATTCTTCAAGTTACTGAATTTTTAAAACTGTCTATCAAGTTGAGAAAGTGTATGGACCAATGACGGTATCTTTGTTAATTTGACTGTACCTACTAATGAATTTGTTATGTCTGAAAATTTGCTGCACCCTGCACTTTTGCACTTTCTGCTCAGGTTTTATAATTACTGTGTGTCTCAATATGTTTTAAATTGTCTATACTGTGAATGCACTTTTATGGTTTGAATCAAAACCGAATAAAGCCTTTTTGAACTTTGAAAATCACGACGATAAGAGAAGGATTCCAAGAAGAAAGCTTGGTGTATAGGATTGCTGCTCTAAGAATGTTAGCAACAAGAGGGGCCCATAATTCCAGGTTGCTCTTAAAAAGGCCCAAAGGGACCCCTTCCAGGCCAGTAGCTTTACAGCCCATGTTGGCCTTAATGGCCATGATCGCTTCCAGCAAGGAGCAGTATTTTGGAAAAAAACTCCCTTTGGGGCAGCAGGTGAAGCATGAACTTTGCTCATTTGCTAAGAGGCACCTGTGAGTCTCTTGTTAAGGGGGGCAGGATGCATAATTCTACGGTCCAGGGTTCCTGGCCTACCTACCAGGGGTACAGTTATTAGAAATTAAGTAGTCTGTAATTCTGGGGAGATTGGGAAGTGAAGAATTCAAGAGTGATATAGAGGTATGCGAAGGGTCTGGTAGGAGTAACATTTGCAAAAATGGTTTCGCCAACCTCAATTTCAGTGGTAGTAGATGCATCTCCCCATGCATCTCTCTTGGCTCGCTGCTTGGAGGCTTTATTCCCATACCCCTTCTTGTTGGATATCTGATGACCAGTCCCTGCTCTGTGGAGTGGTGGACCGCACACCTGTTTAATCTGTTCTTCTACTACTAAGTGATTGGGAAATAAGTTGGCGGGCTGCCTCGCTGAGGGATAATGCCCTGGTCCCTTACAAACTATATCACAGACTGTTGAGGTCTGGGATTACCCAGGTCTGCGAAGCGCTCAGCCTAAGTCAATAAGGTTTCTATCGTATTCAAGTTATGTACTAATGTCTATTTAATATGTTGTTAAAATACAGAAACCATAATGTCCAAGTTCTTCAATCAACTTGTATTTAAAAAGATTTTCCAAGCATAATTGACAAATAAACAAATCACTTATAAATAAGCAACAGTTTCTACTTCACTGTAAATACTTTTCTTTACATGTTCTGTAACATTTCTTAACACAATACAAAGCCCAATACATTTCGGGTTCTTTAAAACCCTACATCAGGGGTTAATTTTTGCAGCAACATGTGTGTATTCATATGGTTGTGTGATTCAGTTGTTTCCAGTGAGCACTATAACAAAAACACAAAGAGTACCAGAGCAGAGGACTGCCCGGGACCAGGGTTCGATTCCCGGCGCGGCAGGTTTCTGGACCAGGGTCAGCGGACTCGATAATTCTCTCGCCTCGGTGCCCACTCTGATCAGCGATCACACTCGGCAACTCTGGGCATTAGCTTGCCTCATCTTCACTAACGGCCCCACCAGACTGCCGGGGATGCCTGGTCTCACCCTGGAGATACCCATTAAGGGACCATCTCTCGGGGAAGCCAGGAAGGGTTTCGCAGCGGTCGAAGCGCCTTGGGACCCTACGGGTAAGTAGTGCGCTATATAAATGCCTATACATTTACATTACATTTACAATGAGTTAGTTTAGGATTTGCACATGAATACAAATTTAAAGGAAAAGAGGAGACAGATATAAAGACACTTTGGGGCCCATTAGGATGGCGGGCGGATTGCCCCACCAGGCTGGCGGTAGCCAACGCCGGCCTGTAGGGGGCAATCCGCCCACCATTCACACCTAAATTCCCCCCGCCATATTAGTATGGCGGGGGGACCGCGGCGGAAGGAAAGACCGTCCAACACTTTTCCGCCCTGGTCGCCTTGCGGCCGGGGCGGAAAAGTATGAAAATGGTGGCAGTGTCGATTAGACACCGCCAGCCATATTAGCGTTGCCCAGAACATATGCGCCACGGAAAGGCATGCGGTCTTCACTTCGGGGGCTCCTTGCGGGCCCCCGGAGTGAAGGACAGGTTGGGGGTGCACACGGGGGGTACCTGTGGTACCCCCCTGCATTTACATTAACAAAGCATCAGGCACCACGTGGTGCCTGCTGCTTTGTTAATGTAAATGCAAATGTGCATTTTCAGCATTGTGGCGGGCAGTGATGAGAGCACCGCTCGCCACAATGTTAACAATGCGGGATGCGCCCGCCACTGTGGCGGGCGCATCCTAATACCCCCCACGGGACCCCGCCCTTTTGGCGTGCGGTCCCAAATTCCAATAGGATGGCGGGCGGACTAAGTCTGCCCGTCATCCTAATTGGGCCCTTTGCTCGTGCCCCTAGTGTGATGAAAGAAGTGATGCTGTCATTGCATGTGACAACTTGTGACCTCAAACCACTTGTGTAAACACGTGCTAAAAGCCCACATAGGTCCAGAAAAACGTGCTTAGTGGGCTGTTAAGCCCTATTATATACCGTGGTATGTGACTCCATGTATGTGTGACACTTTTCTAATAGGACTGTAATGGTGTACTTACGAAGCCAATGCCGGGCGAAAGACTCCTGTTGAACAATAAAACAAACATACAGACCAAAAGTCACCACAAATACTGCTGGCAACTTTGCACTATCTAATTAATGCCAATTCACCTGCTCCACTTCCCCGCTTTCTAGGCGGTGAGTTTAATGGTTTTCATCACATCAAAAGTAATCTGATGATGTATTCGCGAAATCTGAGAAAGATGTATGAAATCTTCAATATATTGTTGTCACACATTAAACTCCGATACGTAAATGAAACTTTAGGCACAGCTCACCTCGACCCTATTCACAGACCTCCGTGCCCTACAAAAATAAAAATAGACCACAGTCACTATCCGTTCTTTGCAATAGGTGCCTCTAACCATATGAACAAACACGAAGTATCAACACTTACCCAAAAGTGTTTTAGACATGACTTCTCACTGTCGCGTAACGCCGTAGATGCCCATAATTCTACAAAAATAAACCTTGGTTACTATCTGTGCAATACGATAAATCCCTCTGATATCTCCAAACTCGTGGTTAACAACACTCACCCGAAGTGTTTAAGATGTGACTTCTAACTGCAGCGTAATGCCGTGAATGCCTGAAGACGCCATAAAACCATGCGTCATCAACATAGTCAATTTAACCTTGCCGATTATCTTTGTCGTTATGTGACCTGATTTGTATCAACTTTATTACTAAAGCCACAACACAAACACTAGGTGGATTCTAATCGTGCACCTGTTTTAATGCGAAATAAATGGATTGTAAAAACAAAACACCCTGATAACCAAGCTCAAAATAAACGAGCTCAAAATAAATGGAATTGCAAATGAGTGAAGTGGAATTAAAAAGTGTGTGAATGAAACTAAAATGTGGATCAAAAATGAGTGAACATCGGACACTGTAAAGGTCAGATAAAAATGAACAAGTCAAAAAGAACAAGTGCAAATCCTGTACATCATCCGGACTGATAATCAACAATATTTCATAGAAAGCACAACATTTTATATTGGTCATTAAGACCCCCAGGAGTTATGTTTACAACATTTTCAATCCAGAAGGTTTCACGTCGAGACAACTATGTATGATTGTCTCAACCTATGATTTTTTCTACTTTCTCTAGAACTGTGAATCTTAATTGAGGAATGGTATGTGATGCTTGCTGCCAATGTACAGCTAAACTGGACGTCTGGTGTTTATTACGAATGGTGCTTTTATGCTCAATGATTCTAGTCTTTATTTTTCTTGATGTTCTTCCGACGTATGCCAATCCGCACGGACACTGAATGGCGTAAATTACGCCTTCAGTGTTACAATTTGAAGTGTGTTTGAGTGTGTATTTTCTATCCAGTCTTGGGATGAGCAAAAGTGTTGCCTACTATAACATTTCTACATTGTCCGCAATTCCATCACTTACACATCCCCTTGAATTTGATTTTTGTGGATGTATTTTTGCTTTTTAGTATTTCTCTCAGGTTCTTAGATGGCTGTGTGCAAACAGCGGCGTGCCTTCAAAGATCTAAGTGAAATCAGGTTCTTGTGTTATGATTTCCCACCTATTTCTGATGATTTTCCTGATTTGCACTGCTTGAGTGGAATGTTTTAAAACAAATACCATACGAGGGTTCTCAGTCCTCACTGTTTTCTGAAGTAAAGTGCTACGATTTGTTTTTACCACCCTCTGTTTGGCGGTCCTTAAGGCTTCATCTGGGTAACCTCAGGCTTTAAATCGTTCTATTTGATCATCAATGAGATTTAAACAATGGTTATCATCCGAGGTTATTCTTTTTATCCGAATCAATTGAGAGACTGGTAAGTGATTTTTTAATGCTCTTGGATGTGCACTTAAATAATGTGAAGCATTGTTCACATCAGTACACTGTAGTTGAGAAACCCACAGTTTTCCTATGAATTTCTATATCCAAAAATTTAATCTTATGGGTTTGGATTGAGTATGTGTATTTTATCCTAGGATTCCTCTGGTTCATATCATTGATGCAATCTTCAAGTATAAGTCTGTTGCCCCTGCAAATGACTAGTATGTCATCAATGTATCGTAAGTATAATAGGGTGTGTTCATGTCATCTTGGATCTTTTAAAACATTGTGCCTTCAAAATGTGCCATGAACGTGTTCGTGTACTATGGGGCTCCAGGAAACCCCATTGATGTACCAGTCCGCTGCAGGTAGTGTTCCTCCTTCCATACAAAATAACTATGCTATAAAGAGAAGTGGAGTAACTTCAGTTTGAATACCTCAAGTTCTTTGTTCATGTCCGAATTTAATATCCTACATTCCACCACTTCCAGGCCTTCATTATGGGCAATAGACATGTATAATGCCACAACATCAATCCATATCCATACTAATATAATAAAGAGAGAGCCCAAACCTTTGAGGCGGGTAATCTCAGGAACCACAGCACCAATCACAACACCCAATACAGCGTTGGAAAGGGCAGTTGTGTCAGAAGGACATAGGCTATACAGACGCCCACCATATACATTTAAAAGGTAAAAGAACCGTGCCAGCAGAGTAGTCCCTTGTGGGCGTGTCTGCGTTGTGCTGTGGGCGTGTGCTGGGGGCATGGCAAACGCTGGAGGCGCGTGGTACGTTCCGCCCTTCATGCCATGTCTCATATTGGGTGCTAATCCCACCCTGCTCCCTTTAAATACCCCTGCACCCCATAATCATAACCCACCCTTACTCCTTAAAATACCCCAACACCCTTAAACACTAACCCATCTTAACCCTATAAATATACCCTGTACCCCAAAACCCAATCCTATCCCAAAAACCTAAAAATACCCCTGTACCTCAAAACCCAAAGCTACCCCAGAACCCTAAAAATACCCCTGTACCCCAAAACCCCAACCTAGCCCTGAACCCTAAAAACACCACTGTACCCCAAAACCCAAACCTACCCCTGAACCCTAAAAAAACCCTGAACCCCAAAACCCAAACCTAGCCCTGAACCCTAAAAATAACCCTGTACCCCAAAACCCAAACCTACCCCTGACCCTTAAAAATACCCCTGCACCCCAAACCCAAAACCTAGCCCTAAACCCTAAAAATAACCCTGTATCCCAAACCCCAAACCTACCCCTGAACCCCAAAATACCCCTGTACCCCAAAACCCAAACCTAGCCCTGAACCCTAAAAATACCCCTGTACCCCCAAATCCCAAACCTAGCCCTGAACCCTTAAAATACCCCTGTACCCCAAAACTCAAACCTACCCCTGAACCCTAAAAATACCCCTATACCCCAAAACCAAAACCTAGCCCTGAACCCTAAAAATACCCCTGTACCCCAAAACCCATACCTATCCCTAAACCCTAAAACTACCCCTGTACCCCTTAACCCCAAACTTTATCTGAACCCTTAAAATACCCAAACACCCCAAAACATATACCTCAGTACCCCAAAACATATACCCCTATTCCCATACTTACCTTATCCAAACATTAAAAAAAAACATGCTTTTACCATTAATGCATTTACAAAGAATTTTGTTGTAAATGTATGCATGATAAAAGCATATAAAACGTAATGCCATGCGTTATAATGGCATTGCGGAGTCATGGTACTTTCGTAATGAAAGTATGCGGAGTGATGGTATGCAGAAAGAAAGTTGCGAAATAATGGGTGTTTACCCTCCCCCGGTAAATACATTGGTGGCACGGCGGCACACATCTCCAGCAACATACTCATATTTTTTCACCACCCATTTGAAAAATGCACAGGTCTCTCTCATTGATGACCAGCACCGACATACGCTTTTAGACACACCTCCCACCACAAGTTCTAGAATTACGAACTTTAGAGCTGGGGAGCTACGTTCGAATCTCGGCATCAGCTCAACATCCTGTGATTCCAGGCAATTTGCTTTGTCTCCCCGTGCCTACCACAAATGAATGTGTTCTTCTGTAATGTAAATTGTGCTCATGCCATGTTGTCGAGTTCGCGCTATATAATATTGCAAGGAAAAATAAAGTAGGGAAACTCGAGTTCACACACTACTGAACGTGCACTCTTAAGTGCAGCAGCAGTGCACTGTGAATTGGAGCGTTTCACAGGACTGTCACAGATAAGAAATGCTATCAAAACGAAATCCTACAATACAATATACTACTGGCCAGCAGCAATTCATACCCGGACAACGTCGGGATGGGCTGCTAGTTGTACATATAATCATTTCATTGTCTACGAGGTGATTTATATTCTCCAATTTTACATGACAGTCTGTGGTGTCTTTGACATAGGTATACCAACTTTGCACCAATGGCTGTAAATGGTGGTCTATAAACCGACCAACAGGTCCATGTATCTATCTGCACCCAGCTACAATGGGACGGAAAGGGGGATCAGTTGCATGTTTGTGTATTTTTGGAAGCATATACATATGCAGTGTTTTGGTGTGGCCGTCAACAGAAACTTTTGTGTATAGGTGTTAATTAATCCCTCATCTGTGGCTTTTTTTACAATTCCTTCCAATAACTTCGAATATTGGAATTTTGGGTCAGAATCCAATAGAATGCACGTATCTGGATCATGAACATGTTGGTTCACTTTCAATTCACAAAATGACGTATCCATCGTATAAAACTACACAAATATTGATACCACAATATCGTAATGCAACTATATCGACAATACAAATATCGCACACATAAATATCACAATACAAAATATCGACGTTTATAAATAAATACAGGACATGTTTAAAATATCGACTGCAAAAATATAGACAGCAATATTATAGTTTTTTTAATTTTTTTTTTTTTTTTTTTTAAACACCATAAATACAATACATTACATAAACATTTATATCACATTAAATGGAACCAAAAACATAATTATCAAAATTATAACAACATAAATACATAATAACATAATAAACACACTAAAAATAATATTTTAAAACATATACTTGCAACATATTCAAACATTTTAATACATATTATGTACATTTTTTCAAATTATAATTAGTTCAACGTCTCCTTCCTCACCCCCCCAAAAAATAATTCTTAATCAGCGTTTTCCATATAAGTAAAACAATTACCAAACCAACAAACAAAGTAAAAATTAACCAATAGAAATACAGAAAATCGAAATAAACCAATGAATTTTAACAAACAATTAAGAAGACACTATGTAAACCAAGAAAAATCAGTCTTATTTTACACCTTAAACCAAAAAAATTAAGGAAGCAGAAATTCTGCCGGATTTTGACCACTGTCAAAGACTGCATCAAAATCAAGCCCACTACACTTAGGAAATAGTAAGTAAATCACCATTTCTAAAGAAACAGTTACATTAAAATGTAACACAGATTTAAATTGCTAACTAAAATTACTAACTTATATATTTTATCTCTTTATATTTTCACTACAGATAATACTCCGAAGAAAGAGAAGAAAGATTTTTCCTTGCAAAAACTGATCACTAACAAAGTAAGTATACTTTAAAAAGCCTTTGTAAAATTTCACTAAAATGCAACTCGACACCTAATATGTCCTAGACCCCCAAACCACCCCATTTAGACTTTTAAAACTTTTTCAAAGCCTTTGTAAAATCTAACAAAAACGTTAATAAAACTATAGTCTAGACTAAACACCAATACTACCTCAAGTAAAATTGTAAAACATCAAATAAAATATGCTTTATTTTCCTTTCACAGAGTAATATGACCAAACAGCATTTATTGAACAAAAAACATCTCCATTTAAAGACAACTAAATAACACCTGGTAAGTATTTGTAAAAAAAAATATTTTTGTGTAATATGCTTTTTCATATATCTTCATGTACATTTTTATACTATTTTCTACATCACAATGACTGAAGGTCCCCAATTTATAACGTCTCAGAAAGGGAAATTCTTATTGTGTTACATGGGGTACGTCTACACCCAAGAGAAGCAAACAGGCCTTAAAGTGAACTGGAAATGTTAAAAATATTACCCAAATAAATGTTATGTTCGCGCTACCACCAAGGAAACAACTGTATTATGAACTAGAGAACATAACCATCCACCGAATGTTTCTGAAATTGAAGTGAGAGCAACCCTTGATAATATAAAATAATTAAGTACTAGATCACCAACTCCTACAAGTGTTATACTTAAAGGACTTTTACCTAAAGTACCCAAAGAATCAACTGGTCAATTACCATCCATTGCTTCAATTGAAAGAACAATAGCTAGGACTAAAAACAGCAATACCTACGCCTTAAAATTTTGAAGATGTCATAATTCCCCCAGAACTAAGTATAACACATAGTGATGAACCTTTTATTTTCTTTAACAATAAAAATAAAGATAAAAGGATTATTATGTTTGCTACAGCAAACAATATATCTAAATTTCAACAATGTCAAACATGGATGATGGGTGGCACCTTCACCAAATGCCCCAAACCATTTTACCAACTTTTCAGTATCCATGGGCAATATCATAACAGTTGCATCCCCTTTATAAAGGCATTGTTACCAAACAAGTGAAATGTTAGGTAAAATAAAGCAAGAAGCAAACAACTTTTTTCCTCAAAGAATAATATTAGACTTTGGGCAAGCCATTATAAATTTGATCCTTAAATTGTACCCCCACATATCTATAAAAGGATTTATTTCCATTTCAACCAATGTTTATGGAGACATTTACAGAAATCTGCACTTAGGGGACCATTAGTATGTCAGGCGGATCGCCACTGCCCGCATGGTGGTGGCGATTTGCCCGACATTTCCTCTCGCCCGCATGTAAATTCCCCCCGTCATATTACTATGGTGAGGGGACCCCGGTGGACAGAAAGACCATCTGGTGGTTTTACGCCTGGTCGTTGAGTCGACCGGGCGGAAAAGCTGTTAATATGGTTGCGGTGTCTGGTAGACACTGCCATCCATATTAAGATACATGCGGGGTTATGCCTTTCCGTGGAGGCAACACTGCCACGGAAAGGCATGCGGTCTTCTACATTGGGGGCCTGCAGCGGGCCCCCAGGAATTCTGGGGGTTAAGGGGTGCACATGGGGGGTACCTATGATACCCCCTGCATTTCAATGAACAACGTGGCAGGCACAGTGCGGCGCCTTTCACGTTGTGCATTGAAATGCACAACTTGCATTTTTGGCATCGTGGCACCGCCAGCCGCAATTTTAGAAATGCGGGATGCGCCCGCCAGTGTGGCGGGTGCATCCTAATGGCATGTGCGGGACTACTGCATTCATTGCGGGTGGTCTCATTTCCCAGGGGTACCACCCGCCATGCTAATTACCCCCTCGTGTAGAATGTGCAACAAATATTACCTTTGCATACCAATTTAAAAATGTAATAGCCCTGGCCTATGTGCCAGTCACAGATGTGGCTGAGCATTATAACATTTTAATTGAAAGACCATTTTACCAACAAAATGAACAAAAATGTTCTTCCCTCCTAGATTATTTTGAGGATACCTGGGTGGGGAGATTACACAGAATAGGCCAGAGGCGTCAACCTAAATTGCCGATACCTTTGTGGAAAGTGTATCTAACTACACTTAACCAAGAAGCTAAAACAAACAATGCAGTTGAGGGTTCGCATAATGCATATTGGCATAATGCCTTCCTATCTTCTACAGGATGGAGCAATCCTACCCTTCATAAACTATTACAAAAAGAACAAAGCTTCCAAGAACTAAGAATGCAACAATCTGTCATTCAATAAAAACCAAAACCATTTAGGCAAACTAATGAAATGTATCAGTATCTCCAAAAGCAAGTTCAGCAATACCCTTCCATAAGATGCCTTGAGTACTTTAAAAGATAGCTAAAAACTCTACTCTAAAACATATATACAATGTAAATTTACTAGTCTCAAAAAGAAAAATATTAGAATAAAAACAGTGCACACTTTTAAATTAGAAAATGTATTAATTTGTCTAATATGTGTTACAAATGTATATATACATATATATAGACAAATTAATTAAACAGCAAAGCAACTAAACAACAATTGTGATTAAATTTAAATTATATCCCGCTGCTCTAATACGAAAATCTCACTACTTCCCAAGTAATCCAGGTAGTTCACAATCCATAGATCTTACAAATTAATCCCAATAAAATGTAAAAACACAACTGTATCAGAAACGTAATCCTCCAGGTAAAATTCAACAATCCAGTAGCCATGAAAAACCCGAAAAATAGTAAATAATAAGGAACCACTCCATGAAACTGAATAATTAAGGAAGTGTAAAATAATTATTAGTTAATTTAATATAACGAATACACACTTCCTTAAAAAAACGCAATGTTCCGTAATTCCAAATTTCTTCGTCGTAAAACCTACAAAAAGAAAACAAACATTTCCATCCACACAAATGTACACATAATACACTTAAGAACATGACTACAAACACCCAATACAGCGTTGGAAAGGGTAGGTCCAGTAGATGGACATAGGCTATATAAAAAAAAATATATACGTTATTTAAAAAATTTACAATAAAAAAAAGTAGTCCCTTCGAATTAGCGCCGGCCGTGTGCGCTAACCACGTACATGCTGTCATCATCATCGGAGGACGGGAGCGCGAGGAGGAGCGGCGGACAGGACCGCGGGGAGGAGCAGCGGACAATAGCGCAGTGAGGAGCGGAGAACTTAGCCACACTGGAGCGGTCTGAGGTACGTGAACCGCGGGGAGAAGCGGTGAAGTAAGGAGGACTGGACTCCAGCGGTGGCGGACAACAGCGCGGGGAGGAGCGGAGAACTTAGCCACACTGGAGCGGCCTGAGGTACGTGAACCACGGGGAGGAGCGGTGAAGTAAGGCGGACTGGAGCGGGATAACAGGTAAAGTTTAGCGCTGCAGCGGGGCGTGTAAACTGGCTTTGTTCGTTTGCACTTCGGATGCGTGGCCACAGTGTTAGAGAGCAGGGCGTGTGCAAATGATTGGGGGCACTGAAGGTGGCGGTGAACTTGGGCTGAGGAGGTGGTTGGGGGCCTGGGTTTCGGCGACTGGAAGCAAGCCTGATTGCCCCAGGACAACGTGGGAATGGAAGTGAGCCTGGGGTTAAGCAGAGTTAAGAATAAGTACCAGTGCCCAAAACTCTGCTTAAAAGCACAGGACCAGTGCAATTACATGTCGGCGGGTGGAATACCAGCAAGCCTGATTGACCCCGGACAAAGTTGGGGTGGGCTGCTATTATATATATATATATATATATATATATATATATATATATATTCACTGAAAAAACCATAGGTTTCACACCAGTTATAGTTAGCTGGAAATTTTACTGACATAAAACCATTGAAATTCCCATGTTATAGTTAGTTGGACTCACTATAACTTGCGCGCCTGCAATGCACTGCTGATGACATCACATATTACATCACTCATGACATGGTCAGTGACATCACTCATGTCATCACTGATGACACCATCCGAGTTACAGACCTCCTTTCAGTGTAATGTAACCCTTGAAACACATATTCAAAAAAAGAAACTAACATTTTCAAAAAAATGGAGATACCCATACCAGTTACAACAACCAATTCAGTAATTCCACCATCTATATACACATCCACTCATTCACCAACAGTTCTATATAGTCACTCATACATATACTCACTCATCAATTCTAAAGGATAACTGGCATATATTAAAAACAGATCCTATTTTGGACAAATGCCTACATGAAACCCCACAAATAACATTCAAAAGGGGCCTGTCAATTAAAGATAAATTGAGTCGCAACCAGACTGCTATGTCTACCAATGAGCGAGGCAGGGCAATGTCCGGGTTTTCATGTTGTATGCACTGCAAAGCTTGTACATACAGCAAGAACTGTTCTAAAATCAAAGTACCTAACAGTGAAAGGGAATTTGATATTAGAGGAAACTATGACTGCAATACAGAGATGTGTGTATATTGTTTAATCTGCCCTTGCAATAAACTGTATATTGGTAGCACAAAGAAAAAAGCAAAATTGAGGGTCTTGGAACACAAGCGAGCAATCAGGAACAACAATGAGTTGTATCCGGTAGCTCGTCATTTCAAGAGTTTTCACAACCAAAATGATAAATTGCTAGCATTTGTGGTTCTGGATGCAATCAAACCTCAATTAAGGGGAGGTGACAGAGAACATCAGTTAAGAGTGTTGGAGTCCAAATTTATCATAGATTTCGAAACTCTAATACCGGTAGGCCTGAACTCCAGTGAATAATTAGCAGTCCATCTTGGATGATTTCATTATATCACAATCAGTGGCTGTTTGTGAGACTCCTTGTATATAAATCGATGAGAATGTAGAGTTTTTAATTGTAATATATATTTACGTATTGTTTAATTTTTTTGCAAATGTATGTGAGCACTTTTTCTTTTTCATGTTTTCATTAGGACTGTGCAGTTTGTTTGATGGCTATGAACTGATTGCAACCGTCAGTCAAGATTGTGTATTAAAATTTTCACAATCCACCTTCTTGCCCTTCCACACTCTTCATTCCACTTTTGATTTACCCCTCTCTTTTGCTCCCAAATACCTCCTCCTTAAAGCATCGGTCATGGAAACTTACAACAAACTTTCCAAGTCTATCCCTTCTTCCATCTCACCTGATCCCATCATTCAACTTCATTCTACTTTACAAACCCTTCCTAAAGCCTCTGTCATCTATAAACACCTTCATGCACATACACTTCCCAGATCCAAATCCAAGGTGGAGGAGAATTGGGAGAATGATTTTTCCATATCATGGCCAATTTCTCTTTGGGACAAGATTTGGACAAAGATTCGTAAAACTTCTAGGGCTGCATCTTTAACGCAATCTATATTTTTTATTTACAAACGTTTGTTACACACTCCTTCTACCCTTCACAAACTTTTCCCTGCCACATCAGATACATGTTGGTCTTACTCTTTACCCAATGCCACTTTATTTCATATGTTGTTCCTTTGCAAGAAGGTATGCGCCTTCTGGTTACAAGTTTGGGTACAAATTAATGTTATTTTTTCCACTAGTATTCCATTTTCCCCTACCCATATCTTTTTGGGAAGCCCTTCCCCTTGTTGGGACCAGATTGATCTCAATGTTCGTATTGTTGATTTATTATTGGCTGTTGCATTTCAACAAATTAGTATTAATTGGAATCTACGTCTACTATTACTTTTAAAGCATGGTGGTATAATGTTTGTCACAATCATAGACTTGATACTGCTTTTGTTTTTCCTGCCCAGTTGGCAGCTAAGCGTGCTGATTTATGGCTTCCTATTTCGCTGTATTTGGATAATTGTACAACTCGCTCCTTTCGTCCACGGCCTGCTCAGCAGTAGGTTTCTAAACCCTCTTGATGCCCTTTCTCTTTCCTCATGTTCTGCTAAAATGTTTAACTGCATAGTTACAATAGCATTTGCTTTTACTGTATATTTACTGTACCCTTTCTTTCTACTTCCTGATACCCATGATTAGCTTGTTATGTTCCGAATTGCTCATTTCACTTTGCAATGTTTGTGATTATCATTCCTGTGATTTTTCCTCCCTTCCCTTCCCCTTATTGTTTTCCCTCATAACTCTTTACTTATATTTTGTATTATTACCTTGCATTATTATTAATAAACTTTTTTTAACTTAAAAAAAAGATTGTGTATTAATGGTGAAGATTTATTGAAAATAGACTTTAATAGTACTAATTTCAATTTAATATTACATGCCTACTGGGGTGAGATTTTGAGTGCAAAAGCAGAGACGGTTGTGAATAAGAACTGTAATTATGCCCACTTGGGCAACAATTGAGCGATGCAACTGGATAAACAATGGTGCATAACAGCGCAATGTAATAGCCATTACAAGATAGCGGCGATTTTCTGGTTATGTAACCCTGCCAGTCCCATGTTTATTTTTATCACTGGGTGAAAGTAAAGGGGAGTATCAAGTGTAAACTTCACTGTGACCAAGCCTTACGGCGAAACGTGTCGGCTTTTATAACCTATGTTGCTTAATAAACTAATTTGAAGCATCCCGGAGTGTCCCGACCCTTTCTGAGCCCAGGAGGTTTGCAGGAAGCTTGTTGCTATATATATATATATATATATATATATATATATATATATATTCTGAATATTTTACTACTGTTTAATGAAAAATTACATTTTGGATTTACCTGTCATTTTTGTGTTTTATATAATACAAATTAGATTTCTATTTTTTGGCTACCTTTTCATTGCTATCGCTTTTAATGTACATTATTAAACATTTTGTAATAAATTATTTATTTTGAACTCATATTTTTATTGTATAATATATATGATATAGCTGTTCTTGACATACATATAACTAATATGTTTTAACTAATTTTACCTCTAATGATAATATTCTCATATATTTTAAACACACTCACCTAAATTATGCTTACTACTCCACTCAACGTGATTACCCAATAATATTTTTATTAAGATAACTTATTTTTGGTTCCTACTCCATTCAGTATTTAATTAGGGTAGGTGCTGGACACTAAACTTAATTAATTTACTATTCCCACTCCACTTAATATTTATTTAGGGTAGGTGCTGGACACTGAACTTAATTTAATTATTATTCCCACTCCAGTCTGTATTTAATTAGGGTAGGTGCTGGACACTAAACGTATTTAATTTACTATTCCCACTCTAGTCAATATTTCATAGGGGTAGATGCTGGGCACTAAACTTAATTAATTTACTATCCCCACTCCCTTCAGTCAGTATTTCATTGGGGTAGGTCCTGGACACTGAACTTAAATAATTTACTATTTCCACTCCAATCAGTATTTAATTAGGGTAGGTGCTGAAGACTGAACTTAATTCATGTTCTATTCCCACTCCAGTCAGTATTTAATTGGGGTAGGTGCTGGACACTGAACTTAATTAATTTACTATTCCCACATCAGCCTTTATGTAATTGAGTAGGTGCTGGACACTAAACCTAATTAATTTACTATACCCACTCCAGTCAGGACTTAATTGGGTTGGTGCTGGACCTTCAACTTAATTCATTTACTATTGCCACTCCAGTCTGTATTTGATTGGGGTAGGTTCTAAACACTAAACTTAATTAATGTACTATTCCCACTCCAATCAGTATTTAATTGGGGTAGGTGCTGGACACTGAAATTAATTAATTTACTATATCCACTCCAGTCAGTATTTAATAGGGGTAGGTGCTGGACACTAAACTTAATTAATGTACTATTCCCACTCCAGTCTGTATTTAATTGGGGTAGGTGCTGAACACTAAACTTAATTAATGTACTATTCCTACCCCAATCAGTATTTAATTGGGGTAGGTGCTGGACACTGAACTTAATTAATTTACTATTCCCACTCCAGTCTATATTTAATTGGGGTTTTCCCTACATTTCCCTACAGTTTTTTTAGATATTAATATATTTATATTATACAATAGGAATATTTTTTTAACAATTTAAATATGTTTAATTTTCTGAAATGAAGACCCTTATCTTCTATAAATCCAACCTGCCACTCCTAAATTTTACTTAGAATTTTGAAAACTTTTTTTAAATTAAAGATTTTATTGTTTACAATTTATAGAAATCAAAATAATATATATTTTTTAAAACTCCCCACCCTAAAACCCAATAAACCCAACCTCCCACTCACCCAATTAAATTATGAATTCATTATTAAAATTTTAAAATGTTGGCACATTTTTTTTTAAATACTCCTCACCCTTAACCTCTATAAACACAACATCCCGCTCCAAAAAATTAATTTGAAATTCAAAATTAAATTAAAAATTTATATTCCAAAATTTCAAATGTATCCAAATTAAATCCTCTGCGCTGGTACACTGTTGCCTGCCATGTGCCAATGCGGACACCCTTGCATAATGGTGCAAGGGTGTCTGCGTTTTAGGGGAGATTTTTTTTGTGCAGGATGGGACATCTTCCTTGACAAAAACAATCAGACAAGGCGATTTCCTCTATCTGTGCTGCAGAATGCAGCATGCATAGAAAGAGGAAAAATGAAAAAAATTCTCCTTGTTGCGCCTCCCTACACCTCCCCTAGGGAGGCGTAGGATTCTGATGCATTCCTAGGTTCACGTGACTGTCTTTATAAGACACGAAAAGCCAGGCAGGGTGGCGGCTTTAGGTGTCCTTATAAATATGGGGCAGCAAAATGTGCTGCTGGTGCGCTTCAAAAAGTGACGAACAGGTGCCGCAATGGGCAAGTAAATAAGCCCCATACATTTGAGATTGGCAAGCACACAGAAGTAATAGTTGAGACCAGCCCCTCTGGTCTGTATGTGTTGTTGCGTGGTGTTGGTGAACAAGGGCATTGCTACAATGCAACTAGATTGGTAGAACAAAGTTACAGGCACATAAAGAAAGAGGTTATAATGCCACTATCGGTGCTGGAACTTTTATTTGTATCACTGTGGCCACTCCTCCGAAGTCACCATTGACCACAAGCTAATGATACCATTGTTTTAGGATTCAGCTCCAGCATTCTGTAATGAAAATAAAACAAAGGTCGTACAACAGAAATGCCAGGTAACAAATGAATGCTAGCCAGGGGTGACTAACTCCGTCTTTTAACAAAGTCGGCAGATCAGGGCAGCCACCTGGCTGGATAAAAAAGAGGGTAACTATAAAAAAGTGTTATTTAAGAATCCTCATGCAAGCTACTGAACCTAGAGCACCAGTGAATAAAGAAATCATTTGAGCCATGCTTAATGATGAATTCCCGGGAGTGATCATTAACACAGCGGCTGATATTGTCATTCTTAAAATGGAAAAGAAGTGAGCCTTCCAAAGCCTCCCAATATATTGAAAACAGACGACGGTCTTTCATTTCAAGGCAGAGTTGAGAATTAAACCAGTCCTAGAAAATGTGGGCATCCCCAACAAGCATGTTACACCTCACTGCCCCAAGCCACTACGTATTGGTGAGAGGACTCCAAATAAAGTGATGCGCATTAGAGAAGAACAACATACTGTTTAGATTTTTGGTGAATACACTTCTATTGTTGCGGTTGGTATATATCCATGCACTGTTGGATGATGTGACATATCTATTCCGTATTTTCTTATGATATTCACTAGAGTTCAGTGGCCGTCACGTCTCGGTGTGTCGTTTTTTTGGGGTTACTGCTGCTTGGCAGTCTCTGTGGGGTGTGTTGAGCTTTGGTCGTGTGTGTCATCCTCGCTGCACTCCCCAATGTGGGTTTTAAATCATGAAGAACTGTTTCCTGCCTCCTCTGAGCGCAGTTGATTAGACACATTTTGACTTCCTGGCAAGTGTTGGCAGCCCTGTCTGAAAAGCCAATCCTGATCCCACCTGATCGATACCTTTAATTCTGTGTCTATTTTTTCCTATAGATAACCATTTATATTCACCAAGTTTTTCTGATTGCTTTCTCAAGTTATGGAGTGACATTATTTACTGTTCCTGGATCCGTAGATTCAAAATACCTTTATAACGAGACCGGAATTGCCTACTGGCGCTTTGCAGGGTGGGTAGCTTCCATTTGTTGCTCACTCTCAGGAATGTTTCCAGTCTCCGGATTAATCTCCTACTATTATTGACCTGCTTGTTACTTTTAAAGGTTTTTCTCTTCAAAAGTTCTGAACTTTTCACTAGTCTGCCTCCTCCACTTACCTCTAGTTTTCTCAACCTGGAGTCTAATATGGAAGGTGAAGGCAACAGGCCTTATCTTCGCGTTGAGACATACCGTTCTGCTTCACCGGTAAAATCAGCTATTGATAAGTTGAGAAACTAAAAGATTCAGGGGCATATTATCAAGCCTGTGCGCTAAAATTATCGCCTCTTTATCGGCCGAAAACGGCCGATAAAGCGGCGATAATGGGCTTGATAATATGCTCTATGGCAGTGGTTCCCAAACTTTTGACTCCTGAGGACCCCCACTGAGTCACCATTGGAAGCCGGGGACCCCCAAGCTATTTGCATGAGTTAAATTTCAAACATTAAAACGGTAATTCTAAAAAAATGCACATGTGTGCACATAAAACAAATACTCAAAGTACTAAGGATTTTGGGGCCAGATGGACGACCATTTCATTTAGCGCCTCACAATTGGCGACACATTGCGAGTGGCAAATTGTGAGTCGCTAAATGAAATGTACAACAGTGTGTTTAACACTGTTTGGGATTCCCAATGGGGTTGCAAACTGCGAGGTTCATTAATATTGATGAGCCTCTCGCAATTTGCGAGCCCATTGGGAATGCCAGCCCTCCCAGCGATGGTGGTCTGCTGGGCTCTGCAGGCCACCATGTCTCGGACTACTTTTAAATAAAGCAGTTTAAAAAAAAATGCAGCCTGTTTACCATGCATTGAAAAAAAAAAATAAGAAAAGGAAACGTTTTCGTTTCATTTTCTAAGGGCAGGCAGAGGTCCCTGGGACCACTGCCTGCCCTTAAAAAATAATTTTGCATGCATTTGCAAAGGGGTATGGGTCCCCTGGGGACCCCTTCCCATTTGCGAATGCATTACCATCTGCTTGAAGTAGGTGGTAATTGTGACTGTTTTGCGACCGCAAAACATCTGTACATGGTTTTGAGACTCGCTATTTGGAAGGGAATGCCCCTTCTACATAGCAAGTTGCAAAACCTATTAAGGGAGTCGCAAACAAATTGAGACTCGCTAAATAGGCTATGTACTTGGCCCAATAGGTTTTTGCATGCGCAAACGGGTTCGCGAACCCATTCGCGCATATAAAAACAGATCGTACATCTGGCCCTTAGTATTTTATATTGAAGTAATAGCCCCTCTGTCACATGTATTTCATTTGTTTTATAGCATCTCTCATACCATTGTAGGATGTCAGAGCACTTTACATCACACATATAGAGACATTGAATCATACATGTAAATCAGTGTGTATATAAAATGTTTAAAGAGTGCATGGTCTGGAAAAGCACAAACTCAGGATTCAGAACATAACACAGTGGCTAGCGTTGACTTTAACATTAAAAATGTATTTCCACTCAAATATATCTTTTTAGCAGCATCAGGATAACGAATAACTGGGACAAAATATAAGTTACTAACTGGTACCATGCAGTTTGCAAGCAGCTCTTTGATGACAGTTTTTAGGTCCCTCTGCTAGATTACGATTGTCACTTATGAAGTGCACAGTAACAAAAGAAACTCTGTGACAAAAGCAGTAACCACGAACCTAGGCACAATACTGCTTTTTAAGATGCATGTTATACGTTCTTTGCAGTAGGCACATTAACCCTCTGTGCTACATTAGTTAAATTACAGCGGCCACTGAACATAACTCTCCTCACTCTCCAGCAGGTACATTAATCACTGGCATTCTCTTGACACTTTTATTGTTGCTGGAAAGCTGCTAATTATACAAGAAACGTTTCTGTGCTTTTAAAACTGTTGCCTACGGACCCCCTGGGAATGTGTCACGGACCCCTGGGGGTCCGCGCACCACAGTTTGGGAAACACTGCTCTATGGAATTCCAATCGAAGCACACGTTAGATGTGAAGACATCTAACATGGGCTTCGATTGGAATTCCACAGAGCATATTATCAAGCCCATTATCGCCGCTTTATCGGCCGTTTTCGGCCGATAAAGCGGCGATAATTTTAGCGCACAGGCTTGATAATATGCCCCTTAGTTCGAGAAAATCAGTATGGATGTACTTCACTGGTGTGACTATTTTGACGGCATTTGTCCAGTCTCTCAAAACTAAACTGCCACTATGCTTCAGGCTGTAGCTGTTCTCCAGCAAGGATTCATAACTCCCTCATTCACAGGCTTGGCAGACTTGTAGTTCACTGGAAATCCAAGGAAGATATGGATATATGTTTTGTCTATTTTACTTTTATATTCTCATATACATGCAGCAGATTGAGTTAAAGTTGGATTATATTGGGTTTTTATAATTCTTTAGTATTTTTTAAAATGCGAAACAAAATTATTAATTATAATTATAGTGTTTATATTCACATGCCACATATAGATGTTGTTGAAAATGATAGAGATATGTTTAAAAAAACAATTGTCTTTCTATTTAACAAGGAGGTGCACCAGCAGTTGAGAGGCGTGGCTATGGGGGCATGCTTCTCCCCCACAGCTATGCACTTTCACATGTTGGTTGGTGGGAGAAGCATGTCCTCGAGCACATGCACGGTTACGCATTTTCCAACAATGTCATCAAGTGGTGGCATTTTATTGATGATGTGTGTGTGGTGTAGCGGGGTTCAAAGGAGTCAGCGCAAAGTTTTGTAGATGAAATCAATGAAAACACTTTGAATCTGGAATTCACAGCAAGCATCAGTAATGGAAGAGTAGAATTTTTAGATGTGGAGATTTATGTGGATTTTAACATCATTCATACCAAGTTACATAGAAAGGCCACAGCTGGCAATTAAGTATTACATGCCATCAGTACCCATCCCAGACACCTTATTAAAAGCATCCCCTACGGGGAGTTTTTAAGAATTAAAAGGATTTGCAGCAATAAGAGTCACCTTGCAGTATATTTAGCTGACTCAGTACAGAGGTTCACGGCACAGGGTTACAGAATGAGTGATCTACAGATCGCGCTCTCGAAAATACATGATGAAGAGAATGTACAATTGGAGTCATATGGTGAGGAGTTGGTATCAGCAAATAGACCACAAACTTTGGAAAGTAAAAAAACAGTGGTCAGACTCATTACTACTTTCAGTTGTCAGGAGAAGCGCATCAGAAGGATCATTAACAAGAATTGGCCTATTTTGAAAACCGATATAACTCTTGCCCCAGAATTGGATGCACTACCCGCTATCACATTTAGAAGAGCGCCCTCTATGAAGGGTGCCCTAGTATGAACAAGTCCAGAAGTAAGTGAAACCAGTAATTGGTTAACAAATAGAACTGCTCATGTAGGGCGTGTAGATTTGGGGTAAGTAAAAATGAATTTTTAGATGATTTTTCACCTATCCCACATAAAATCAAGGGCCTATTCACATGTAAAGCTGACCCTGCAGTCTATGTACTGGAATGTACCTGCCATTTGCAGTATATAGGGAGTACAAAACTTCAAGTATTTAATCACATTTTGCAGCACGTACGCGCGATTGTAAACTCAGATTCTACCTAATCGGTAGTGTGTCATTTTAAACTAGTGCCGCCAAAATAACTTAAATTACCTCAGTTACTATGTAATCGATGCAGTCCCTAATTCAATAAGGGTAGAAAATAGGGAGAAAAAATAACGTCAATTAGAGAGTCAATACATTTTACGGTTAGATACAAAAATGCCGAAGGGCCTGAACACAGGAGAAGATCTGTACAATTTTCTGTAAACTTTGAAATTGGAGAACTGTTGCTGCTATTACATTATTGAAATTAGAATGTATTTAAATTGTTTTAGATATATTTATTTATTTGTGTGGAATTGATTATTTATTGAATTTTAGCCTTACTTTTATTAGATTTTACTAGTTTTGATAGATTTCTGGTTTTACTGGTTTTTATTCGGTGACTGTGATGTATTGGGAGCCAATGGTAGTTGGTTTTCCATTTTTAAATAAATATATATGTTTATATCTTGATTTTGTTTTGTAGATAGTGTATGCCAATATGATTGGGTACCTGATGTAGCGCCAAATTGCACATGTTTATGTATAAACGATTTGCACTTTCCAAGCAGAATTATTTTTTTACACATCTTCACGATTTGCGTGATTTGAATATTGCTGTTGGGCATTGAAATAAGTTGGCATAAAACCCCTTCATAATTATGTTGTTTTTATCAGCATCCGCACTTTCTGCGACTTTTTAAATATTATCGTGTTTACTATGAATTTAAAAGTTTACTGATATTTATTTGCACTTTGGGTTTAAAAATGCACTTTAGTCCGATATTAGGACTAAGAAGAATGCACTTTGCCCTTTAACACATCGATAGACAAACAAGAATTTTTAAGGGTTTGAGTGTTGGCTTTTAATCAAAAGCCAAAGATTATTAGGGCACTTGCCTAGTATTGCTGATTTGCACTAATATGCATGTAATATATTGATAGAAATGAGGAGAGTCCTATATGTTGCCATTTATACATGCATGCATAAATATAAAACCAATTACCTGTGGGAAAAGTTTTTTTATGCAGAAGAAAATGTATATTTTCATATTAGAACCTCTTTCAACCTATTATACATGATTAGAAGTCTGTCATCTACCTCCATGCTGTACAAGGGGGAGGATTGTTTTGGCAAGTGTCCTTAAATAATATTTGGTCTCAAACATGTCATGTGATCAAGACCGTGGCGACAACACCAGCAATCTTTCCTCCACCAGGATTCCACCAGCATTGGAAACGAGAGCCGACCCAGGCTTGTGGTAAATAATATTGTTTTAATTTTTTATCGCCACCAGCATAACGTTTCGGCCTGCCCTGAGGCCTTGATCACATGACGCCATCGTGAGGGCAATTCATTTTAAAGTGCAAGTGCAAATAATTTTGTTACATGATTGGTAGGTTTTCCCGGCAGTACGACTAGACATAGAAGACATACTATATGAAACACATATTGCATCTACACAATATAAGTGCAAAAAAGTATTCATATAAACCATTAAATGTCATGACACAATTTAAAATACAGTCTGTGCAAGAAAGAATTTAAACACATCCGAAGGACGACAAAATGGGGCAAATGTAATACATCGCCCTGCAGTTCATACCTATGTAAAAGTATGCAGCATTGTCATTGATGTAAACATGCCCCCAATGTGAGGCTTGCATACAATAATATAACCCAAGGGGGTAAACTAGTGCCAATTGAAGATTAGCGAGTCCTCTTTCTTTGTGTCATTGCGTAACTACCAAGGTGCTTAATGCTAGTTTTTCTATTCATTACTTCTGAAAACCTGTTCAAAGATACAGGACTAATTTATTTCCCCTCACGACAATACAACCTGAATGGTTTGGAAACAAAGTCCCTGAGTCTTAAAGAGCTGTTTAGCTATACAATTTTACAAATACATGTAACATTTTATGAAAAAAGAGAAAAGTGCTGAAAACATAACAGTGTGAAGTACTAATTCATAAAAAAGGGGAACAGTTCCTTAATTTAAAATAGCTATTTAGCAACCTACAAGAACATTCTAGCCGGGATTACTGGACTGTGCAAAAGAGATACTGGAAGAGCAAAACACATTATTTCTTGATTTCAACAATGGGTTAGTTCTAAAACCCATATTAACTCAAAAGAATTGCACGTGGTGGTTAAGTGTGACTACACTCATTTAGCTTATTCCAGCGCTACTGTTTGAAAAGCTATAGATAGGTATGGAAGTCTACACTAGTGTTGAGACCTAAAGGTGACTTACAATCTAAGTTGATTATGTATCTGGTCTCAAGGGCTCTAAGGATCGCTTCACGATTACCACCTCTTCGCAGGGGTGGAACTGAGTCAATTACAAAGTATTTTAACAATTGACTCTGGTTTCCATGATGATCTTTGAAATGGCATGTGACGGGATAATCGGCATCGCCGGTGTTAGTGGCCCTTATGTGCGGGAGTATCCACTTGTGTGCCTGCAGCTTAGTGCTGCCCACATAGCGCAGGCCACAGGGACACTCCAGCACATAGACCGCGTACTCCGTCTTGCACATCAATTGTTTCTGAATCAGCCGGGGGACCTCAGAAAATGGTGGTAAGTATTCTGTTTTATTCACCCCATGTTTACATGCCTTGCATGTGGGACATTTTCTAAAACCCTTTATAGATTTAAACCAAAGGATATTAGTTACAACCTCCGGACTGGATTTAACCAGCACATCACTGAGAGAGCGCGCCTTCCTACACAAGATTTCTGGCCTTGATGGCGTGAGATGGACTATTACTGGATCATTGTTGATCAGATTCCAGTTCCTAGTGACAATCTTATGCAACGCCTGATACTGTCGATTGTACGTCAGAACCAGTCTAACTGGCTGATTGGCATTCTCAACCTCTGCTGATTGTGAATTCCTGAGCAGCTGGACCTCTCATCTCGGGATGGCATTGACCTTCCGGATAGCTGTGTCCACGGCAGCTCCGGTGTACCCTCTAACAAGAAAATACGCTTTGCTTTCCTCCTGAGCTAGCCCACATTGAGCTTCAGTGCTACAAATATGTCTGATACGCAGCATCTCCGCATAGGGGATACTGCGGATCAGATGAGCCGGGTGGTGGCTCTTGGCATGAAGCACCGTATTCCCCGCTGTGGGCTTTCGGTATAGCGTAGTTTGTAATCTATTCTGGTTGATTGACACCTCCACATCTAAGAAGCAGATACTCTCCTGACTCAAGTTGTGGGTGAAGGCAATATTAAACGAATTAACATTCAATTGAGCAATGAAATCAACCGCCTCCTGCTGGGTACCCTGCCATATCAAAAAAATATTGTCTATATAACGGTACCAGTGTACCACATGTACAACAACCACCGAAAGGTGTGTGCTATAGAGGACCTGCCTCTCCCAGTATATATAATATTACCTACTGGTGGTCGCCAATATGTAGTTATAGGTAGGACCTATTTTCCATAGGAAATCCGCAACATTCTATTTGCAATAACTTTGGTGCCGAATGACGAATGTTCGCAAAATGTTCAAAACTAGTGGGACGCTCTGATCCGCTCCTATCCTAAAAGTTTGGAAGTGATTCGTCATGCAGATGCCGAGAAAAAAAGGGGGTCCCAAAACGTGTTTTCCCCATGCAATTTTTAATGGGAAATTTTAGCCGCGGCTACAGCCCGAATTGCTGAACGGAATTACTTCAAATTTGGCAAAGAGGTAACCGTTGGTTCAGATTCATGCCTTTTTGTTAAATGGTGTAAATCTGTTCAGTAGTTGTTGAGAAAATCAAAAGTAAAAACAAATATATATCTATGGCCGTGGTGGATCCGCGCACCCTGCGCGCACCCCTCCCGATCACGAGCTGAATGCTAATTGGCTGTCAACACTCCAAACCAGGAAGTGTGGGCAGCCATTTTGTGCCTCAGTAGAACCGAGGCACAAGAAATCAGTGCAACAAGTGCGCAAAACGTAAAAAGGGGGTAGGGTAGAAACTCCCTGAAGCACTACTGCGAGCAGCTCCCGCGGAGCGGGGGCCGCAAGTCGTATTTGAAGTCCACAAGTCAGCAGGGAGGAGGGGTGGGAAGAGGCACCAGGTGCGCGTGATGGAAAAAGCGCTAGTCGCTCTGGGCCTCGCAGTCCCGCACCCCCGAATCCAGCAGCAGCTCAGATAGGCAATGTAGGGTCCGGCTCTCAGATCAGCAGCAGTCCCGAAGAAACAAGGCAGGAATGAAATGTCTTTAAAAACCACCAGTTATGAATGGTATCCTGAAGCAAGACTGCAAGCGGCTCCTGCGGAGCGGGGGCCGCGAGTCATATTTGAAGTCCACAAGTCAGCAGGGATGAGGGGCAGGAATTCATAACTGGTGGTTTTTAAAGACTTTTCATTCCTGCCTTGCTTCTTCAGGACTGCTGCTGATCTGAGAGCCGGATCCTACATTGCCTATCTGAGCTGCTGCTGGATTCGCGGGTGCGGGACTGCGAGGCCCAGAGCTCCTAGCGCTTTTTCCATCACGCGCACCTTGGGCCTCTTCCCGCCCCTCCTCCCTGCTGACTTGCGGACTTCAAATACGACTCGCGGCCCCCGCTCCACGGGAGCTGCTCGCAGTCGTGCTTCAGGGAGTTTCTACCCTGCCCCCTTTTTACGTTTTGCGCACTTGTTGCACTGATTTCTTGTGCCTCGGTTCTACTGAGGCACAAAATGGCTGCCAACACTTCCTGGTTGTGGACTTCAAATACGACTCGCGGTCCCCACTCTGCGGGAGCCGCTCGCAGTCGTGCTTCAGGATACCGTTCATAACTGGTGGTTTTTAAAGACTTTTCATTCCTGCCTTGTTTATTCGGGAGTGCTGCTTATCTGAGAGACGGACCCTACATTGCCTATCTGAGCTGCTGCTGGATTCGGGGGTGCGGGACTGCGAGGCCCAGAGCTCCTGGTGCTTTTTCCATCACGCGCATCTGGTGCCTTTTCCCGCCCCTCCTCCTCCACTTAAGGAATACCCCTTACGCCACCGCGGGACGGAGCGCGGGGCCGTCTGGTGCCGTCCGAGGTCGATCGAGGCCGGGCTGGGCCCCGTCCCATTATCTTGTTGTTCAACCTTGAACCCCTGGATTATAGACAATGCCACCAAAGCAAGGGAACGGTGGAAATACGCTTAAGGGGGGAAAGGTAAGAGGTACATTGGACGCTTTCTTATTAAAGGCGGTTTCGAATCTGGACCATGAAATATCTGTTGTAGAATCACGCTTGTCTTTTGAACTTCAACAAAAGAAGTGCTTTAACACAGACAACAACTCAAAAATTAATAACTCACCTTTCAAATTGATAAGTAGATTAAGAAGTATCTGAATCACACACCAGATTTTCTTATAGAGAATGTCTGTAGTACACTGCTGTTAGCAAAAATCAAAAATAGCAAACTTTGCCTCTCATTCTGCACACATATACATGTAAATATCAAATCACATTGCTTTCCACAATAAAAAGACTGGGTAATCAGATAAATGACTTAGCAGTAGAAACCACCCTAAACTCCCAATTATTAAAGGCATTAACACGAACACCAAAATTGGTGGACCCCAAATAACAAAGAAGGCTCCCTCAAAAGTTACTTCATCTACCTCTGATACTACAAAAGGGAATCCCAGACCTACCAAAGATATCCGACCTTTTCTGACCACTCTCAGAGGGAAAGAAGGGAAATCAGACAAATCCCATACACACCCTACCCTCACAGACTTCAAAGAAACAGCTTCTCTCCCACCCAATACTCATACACCTGCTACTACACAGTCACATGTTAAGGTCGCTGATGCAGGCATACGCCAACCTCTTGATCAATCTACGAAAAACAAAGGCTGCCATATCGACTTGCCACCAGAGGCGGTTCCATACGCCCTAGTACTAACAGGTGTCCCAGAGCTTATAGAGGGAAAAAAGGGAAAAAAGGAAGGTTATCACGAGTTAAAGAATAAAGCCATTTATTGGCTTAGACAGAACAGGCCATTGCCTCCCCATTTAGATGGAGACATACTGTTCGTTATAAGACTTGGGTGGGTGGGTACAAGACAAAAAGATATCGCAGGGTATGTAATTAATATTAATTTTAGAGACAGAAGGGTGGTCCCGCACATTGTTGACTGGTATCAGAGCTAGGGACACAGTACCATAGTGCCCCGAACCTTGACCTACTTTTACCCAGAGGTACTAATTGTTCCACGTGGCTCTCACTGTGTGCCCACACTACATAAACTTAATCTCTATCCCTCCTACCTATCGAAGCGGTCCCCATGGCCCACAAACTACTCGCACTTTGAGAATATAGAAGGGCCAATTTAAAGTCGGAATCTGCCCATTCAGCAAGGTTTTAACGTACCACACTGGCCACTCCCACTAACTAACCGATATGATGTCTTTTCGGATCTAAATGATCTGGATTGACAACAGGGATATACTGTGACATATTCTCCGGAAACATTAAGCTGTCCAATGTTAACAAACTTCACACAGGGGGACACACAAGTGATCTAGCGGAGAGGGACCCTATGATTCTAATTGTCTCGATTGAGTCTTTGATTAAACAGAACGATCAATTAGTTAATCCGCCTGTCATAGACGATTCCCATCTGATCCAGCATAACGCTTCCGAACCTAATCGATTAAAGATCTCTAAACAATAGATTTTACACATAGTTTCCTTTCCTGGAATGTTGCCGGCCTGGTAGATAAAGTGTATCAAAAACATTGGCTAGATGTTGTCAATGCGCGTAGCGTAATTTGCCTACAGGAAACATGGTCCCTGGAGGCTCTTCATATTAGTGGTTATCAAACCTTCCATACCTCAGCCGTTCAAAGTACACACGGCCGTAACAAAGGGGGTCTGTCTACTTTTGTATCTATTACCGGGGATTTTTGAAGTGAAAAGGTTCATGGCAACTGAATACTATCAGATATTGTGGTTAAGATGGGGCTCTTTGCAACATGCAATTATAATACATTTGTATAATAATATACCTTCTGACAGGTGCGGGGTGCTCTTGAGTAATCTCCTTTCGTCCCTGATCTCTTTACAAGACCAGATGGTAGGTGATAATATCATGTTTTGGGTAGGAGACTTTAATTGTACGATCTGTCCCCATGACCCACCAGGTCTGTGCGGCCTATCAGATTATGGGGAAGACAGTCCTACCCATTTCAATCATACGCCACTTGGTACCATACTTAATAATATACTTTTTTATCTTAACTTACATTTTATAAATGAGATTTGTATACCGAGCATCCCATTTCAACCCACCTCTAATGGGAGGGGTAGCAATACGATGATTGCTTATACCTTAATTTCTGCATCCCATGCCAGGCTAGTGGCTACCTGGGAAATGGGCCAGGCCCCCTACTCCGATCATTAGCCCATAGTGTTTAGTATTAATGTAAAAAAAATAACACGCAGGGCTGAAGACAACACCCAATATACCCCTGAGATAAGATTAGCTTCAACTAATGGCACACAATTAAATGGGACAAAGTAGACCCTTCAGGCTTTTTGGAAAAATTAGCTGCTTCCAATATTAAAGACATAATGACATAATTTGCCTAACCCAAGATGAGGCACCAGATAGGGTAATGAACTCTTTTTCCAATATCTTAGCCACAGTCAAATCTTTATTGACAAGAGAACACCGGAAGGGGGTTTCAAACCCCTTTAGGTGGTTTGACAGTGAGTGCACCAAAGCACTAACTTTCTTTAAAAAGGCACTGTAGATAACTCGAAAAAAACTGATTTAATTCGTGCAGCTAGAAAAACTTATAAAAATACGAGAACAACGAGAAAAATCACATTAAAGAATAAGGTATGGGCAGCCCTGAAAGAAGCCTCGACTAAAAGGGACAACAGGGCCTTTTGGAAGGTGGTCAACCACCCCTTCCTACAAACACAAGAGGCTAATCTCAGTGAGATGGCAATCACAGGTAATCAATGGGTAGCTCATTTTAAACATTTGTATTGTAAAATGTCATCTATTGATGACGAAACCATTTTAACAGACAAGGATAGCATTTCTCTGGTAGGCAAATGGCCCACTTCTTTTACTTTACCGATAACTTTCAGTTATGAGGAAGTTATTAACGGTATCAAAGACAGTTCATCGGGCAAGGAACCGGGCCCTGATGGTGTTCCCATAGATACCTATAAGGCTGAGATAGATCTATGGGCTCCAATGATAACCAACGTCTTAAATAAAGCGAACCAACAAGGTTTTATAACCTCATGGTCTGATGCCATAGTGATAACTATTTATAAAAAGGGCAAGAGAGAAGACCCGACCTGCTATCGCCCAATCTCCTTGTTGGATGCTTTGGCAAAGGTGGCAGGCCGAATCATTTTAAACAGAATACAAACTTGGGGGGAGGAAAAACAAATTTTTACTAACTTACAGTATGGTTTCAGCCCAGGAAAGGGGACAACGGAACAATGCTTATATGTGTCCCTTCTTATAGCAAAACACACTCAGGCCAAGAACGGGAACCTTTTTATTTAAGTTATAGACTTAAGTTAGGCGTTTCACTGTGTAGACCATGAATTCCTATGGCTAACACTTAGCGACATGGGGATTGACACTCACATTCTATCATATATCAAAGAACTCTATAGAGAGGCAGGAGCAAGGGTTAGGTATGGCCCTAGGGGGGAATGCTCAGACAAATTCCCTATAAAAAGGGGTGTTAGACAGGGGTGAATTTTGGCACCCCTGCTATTCTCCTTATACATAAACTCAATTGGACAACACCTCAGGGACTTTCAGCATGATTACCCCACTATTAAAGGAATTCCTACCCCATTATTGCTATACGCAGATGATGCGGCATTAATGTCACAGACCGGACTCGGGCCTGAGAATAAATATCTCTAAAACATTTATAATGGTCTGTGGGAAGGGTAGAAAAAGGGCACCCTGCCCCATTTTCCTAGATAACAAGAGAAATAAAATTACTGAGACTTTCTCCTATTTGGGGGTAAATTTTCACAGAGTAAGCTCTTGGCAGCCAGCCGTTAACGCTAGGAAATTAGTTTTTCAGCATTCCACTGGCGCATTGAGAAACTTTTCCACCAAATTGGGGGGGAAGCCAGTTAAAGACTTAATTTATATTTACAAAGCTAAGTGCGTCTCTACTGCCATCTATGGCGCCAGCATTTGGGGCATTTAACACGCAGAGGAGTTACAAAGTTGTGAAAACCAGTTCCTTGCCTACCTATTGGGGGTACCTAAAACTACATCTTCATTTATGTTCCACATAGAAACAGGCCTTTCCCATATAACAGACTCCATAAGGATTTCACCGATCCTTCTTTGGCACAACGTCTGGGTCACCCCGGAAACTGCATTAAACTGGGAACTAATAATTGATTGCCTTTCCTTAGATGGGCTGTCAAAAATTAAATGGCTTAGCTATGTGAGAAACATGTTTAAGGATCTAGGTCACCCGGAATTCTTTGCAAAACCAACAACAATGGAGAAGGTATCTAGAAGCTCGCTCAAAAACATTTCTTTGGCCCACCTTGTAGCATCCAGGTGGAATGCAGAAAGAGAAAAACAAACCATCATTAGATACCAGTAAATTACTTCCCATGAAGGGCTACAAAATTATCTAACACTAGTAAATAGCCCCTTTGCCTGCTCGCTCCTCACTCGCTTTAGGTTAGGCTTTTTCTTTCGACTGGTCACATTCCAACAATGCAACAACTGGTCCCCGTCAAATCCTGCATGTCCCTGCGACGATATTTCGCAACAGTCTAATATTCATTGTGTCTTATTTTGTAAATTTTATCAGGCACCACGTAGGGTGTACTTATTACCTATTCTAAGGACTTGGGGGATTTGAACTTGTAAGTCAGCTTTTCTCAAATTGTTACAGATGGAAGAAGACTATGTCATTCATGCACTGAATCGCTTTCTAATACTTGTGATAAAGTTCCGTAACTCAATGCTTTGATCATCAAGGCTTTATTGTCATCTCTTTGGCCATTATTTGTTCCTTTTTTATGAAATGTCTTTTAAATGTGTCATTTTTTGTAATAATTGTTTTTAACTTGTGTGCTTTTATGGTTTGATTCATTAAATCGAATAAAGCAATTTTGAAAATGAAATGAAATGACACTGTGAGTCTGTGTGTACTTGTGCAACCATTGTGGCAGAAGCATGTGGTTACTTCATGTCTTTGCAGATACATAAGTGCTTAAAAAGCTTTTCTGTTGTGACATTTTAGTAGTATTAGAACCCAGTGAGTGCTTATGCATTCACAGAATGAGTCAGGCATTCACACTAGCAGTGCAGTAGTGAAATGTATAGAATGTATGCAGTCACCTTACCCCTTCCAGACTAGTCAGTTTCTCCTGCTAAAGTCCAGGGAATAGTCTTGCTGGTCTAGAATCACACTGTGAATCTGTGTGTACTCGGGCAACCATTGTTGTAGAAGCATGTGGTTAGTTCATGTCTTTGCAGACACATAAGTGCCTAAAAAGTAGTCCTGTTGTCAAATTTCAGTAGCGTTTGAACCCAGTCATTGCTTATGCATTCACAGAAGGAGTCAGGCATTCACACTAGAGTGCAGTAGTGAAATGTGTAGAATGTATGCAGTCATCTTACCCCTTTCAGAGTATTGAGTTTTTCCTGCTAAAGTCCTGAGAATAGTCTTGCTTGTCTAGAATCACACTGTGAGTCTGTGTGTACTTGTGGAACCATTGTGGCAGAATCATGTGGTTACTGCATGTCTTTGCAGACAGATAAGTGCTTAAAAAGCTGTCCTGTTGTGACATTTCAGTAGTATTAGAACCCAGTGATATCTTATGCATTCGCAGAATGAGTCAGGCATTCACACTAGTAGTACAGCAGTGAAATGAATAGAATATATACAGTCACCTTACCCATTTCTGACGAGTGAGTTTCTTCTGCTAAACTCCAGGGAATAAACTTCCTTGTCTAGAATCACACTGTGAGTCTATGGTATTTATGCAACCATTGTGGCAGAAGCATGTGGTTACTTCATGTATTTACACACACATAAGTGCTTAAAACGCTGTTCTGTTGTCAAATTTCAGTAGTATTTGAACCTAGTGATTATTTATGCATTTGCAGAATGAGTCAGGCATTCACAGGAGAGTGCTGTAGTGAAATGTGTAGAATGGATTCAGTCACTTTACCCCTTTCAGACTAGTGTGTTTCTCCTGCTAAAGTCCGGGGAATCGTTCTGCTTGTCTAGAATCACACCGTGAGTCTGTGTCCACCTCTGCAACCATTGTGACAGAAGCATGTGGTTATTTCATCTCTTTCCTGACACATGCATGCTTACAAATCTGCTGCCCTGTGCTCCTCTAGTGAGCCATTCAGCACCATTTACTAATCTGTTCATTTTGCCAAAACCCAACCACTTATAAATTCACCCAGGCACTCTCCTTGCTGTACTCTAATCATTCAGTCAGTACCCAAGTACTCATGCAGTGAGCCAGACCTTAGCACATGGACTGTTTCAAACCCCTATCTACTATGCATCCAGTCCTCTAACCACCTACACATTTGTCTTATACACTTTCAATTCCCCAGTCAGTTTCCATAGATTCCTGGAAACATCTTGACACTCCCTTTGCACTCCTCTGGTGACCCATTTAGTACCATGTACTAATCCATTCATTGTGTCAACAACTAACCACTTATAAATTCACCAAGGCAGTTTCCTTGCAGTATTCTAATCATTCACTCAGTACCCAAACACTCATGCAATGACTCAGGCCCAACAAAACAGACTGCTTCAAACAACTATCCACTATACATGCAGTCTTCTAACCACCTACACATTTGTCTTTCACACTTTCAATTTCCCAGTCAATGTTCATACACCCCAGCAAACACCCTGTCACTCCCTTTGCACTCCTCTAGTGACCCATTCAGCACCATGTACTAATCCACTCACTGTGCCAAAACCTAACCACTTATAAATTCACCCAGGTAGTTTCCTTGCAGTATTTTAATCATTTAGCCAGTACCCAAGTACTCATGCAATGGCTCAGGCCTTAGCACATAGACTGCTTGAAACCCCTATCCACTATGCATGCAGTTATCTAACCACTTACACATTCAGTTTCACACCTTCATTTCCCCAGTCAGTGTCCATAGACTCTATCAAACACCCTGCCACTCCCTTTGCACTCCTCTAGTGACCCATTTAGCACCATGTACTAATCCATTCACTGCGCCATAACCCAACCACTTCTAAATTTATCCAGGCAGTTTCTTTGCAGCATTCTAATCATTCAGTCTGTACTCAAGTACTCATGCAATGACTCAGGCCTTAGCACATAGACTGCTTCAAACACCTATCCACTATGCAAGCAGTCCTATAACCACCTACACATTTGTCTTTCCCACCTTCAATTTCCCAGTCAGTGTCCATAGACTCCAGCAAACACCCTGCCACTCCCTTTACACTCCTCTAGTGACCCATTCAGCTCCTTGTACTAATCCATTGACTGCGCCATAACCCAACCACTTATAAATTCATCGAGGCAGTTTCTTTGCAGTATTATAATCATTCACTCAGTACCCAAGTACTCATGCAATGTCCTAGGGCTTAACACAAACACTGGTACAAACACTTGTCCATTATACATGCAGACCTGTAACCACCCTAACGCGTATGTTCACACCTTCAATTACAAGTTCAATTAGTGATTAAAAAAGAAAGTGGTTAAATGGTTTTTATAGACAATGTGTTTGTTTAGTAATAGAAAAGTATAATTAATAGATTTAACCCCTTGAATGCTCATGACAAGCTCAGCTCGTCATGAGCTACAGTGCTCCGGTGCTCATGACGAGCTGAGCTCGTCATGGCCTTTAGAACGCTCGCACGCTGGGCTAATTCCCCTGCTGTGCTGAGCGTTTTAAAGAAACAGACATGGCCGTGACGAGCTCAGCTCGTCATGAGCACAGGAGTACTGTAGCTCATGACGAGCTGAGCTCGTCATGAGCACCGGGGCGCTGCGCGTGACCCCCCTCCCCCCCAGCACAGCAGGGGAATGTGCCCAGTGGGGAAGGGGTTAATAAAATAAATGTATTTATATTTATTTTTTACAGATATTGTTTATCATCACTAAAATAAACTCAACATGCCTGAAAAATCAATAAAGAGAAAAGGACAGAAAAAGGACAATTATTTGAAGAAAATTCAACAAGTGTTGGATGACCAACATCATGTGGGTAAAAAGAAAAAGTCTTCTGTTGAGATAACAAAAGAATTCAAAAAACAACTTTCAAAGCCTAGAAACCGTGTGCAGATTGTGCAAAGTAGAAATAATGCTTCGACCAGAAAAAAGAATATGAATAAAAAGAAAGGAAAACATGGAAAATTATATTCAAAAGATACAATGTATGGTAAAAGAAGTCAAAATCAGTACAAAGAAATGAGAAAAAAGATTTGTTATAATAGAGTTGTTTTTAACTTGCTAAAAGCATTGAAATTATTCTTACATCAAGCTGCAGTTCCACTAGTCGTTGCTAGATGTCCCTTAAGAGTCAAATGCAAAAGCATTGAACCCTTTCATGAAGCTTTTGCATTTGACTTGTGAGGGACATCTAGAAACCACTAGTTGAACTGCAGCTCTTTGTAGATTTTTTTTTATTTTGTATACTATAATATTCCCTGCTAATCTCGTACCATAATGCTTTGCAGGGTTTTTGGTTGGGATTGTTTTTTTGCTAATGACTGTGCTTGGGGTGGTCAAAGGAGGATAGGACCACCACAGAATCGTGCAACTAGATGTGCTTTTTGTTTTCAAGGCATCTGTTTGGTTTTCTCCCTAGGTTAGGGAGGATCCAAAAATCATCACCTCTCTCACAGCTTGCTAATTTTTCAATTTCACTTTTGTGAAAGTACTATAAGTTCTTTAGCATATAAAGCCTGAGATACTTATTTTATCATAACTGGCACTGTGCAAGTTGCCATTTGCAATTATTGCACAGTGCAGACAAGTACACAGTGCCATCAGCTACGCTACGCAGTTTGTGTACTACGTGTTGTTCAAAGTATAATACTTGCAGCTACGTGTAGTGATACTACGCAAACTACGCACAGGGTTAGAGAGAAAGGAGCATATGAATGCTCAGATTGGTTATCATCTGCAAGTTTATACTCAAAATCTAGAAGAATCATTTGGGTGAGTTTAGGTCTTGCTGCAACGCAAAATCGAGTACTTAAATCTGTACAAGAAATTGAATATTTAGCAGAAAAAGATCCGGAAAGTACAGATATTGTTAAAACAATCATGTTTGACACATATTATCCAAATAGAAGTCATCATCTTGAGAACATATGTCTCTATGAAGTGCCACAAAACTACACTTTTAAAAGGAATACTACAGAAAACATAAATGATGGAAAATATACAGTGATTAGTTCCGAAGGATGTTTGGTGAAACAAAGGAAAGGAAATTTGATTAATCACAGAAAACGGAGTTGTGGTACTCCTGATAAAACAGAATTTTACTATTTAGCACTTTTGCAATTGTTCAAACCGTGGCGTACTGAATTGGAATTACTTAGAGATTTTCAGAGCTATGAAGATTCCTTCAATGCTTGTAAAGATTCCATACAATGTAAAGTTTTTGCATATTATCTGAAAATGTTGAATAATGAAATTGATCAAGTAGCTACTATTACAGCTGAGATTGCTAGAAACAGTTCTCAAGACAGTCAAAGTTCTGATCCACTGAGTCAAGATCCACTAGGACAACCAATTCTTGAAAATGAAGCGGCAATTGCGATGAATGAAGTGGATATTATGGAGTTAGGAAACTTGGAAGAACAACTAAATATTGATAGAAAGAAATATATCAGCAAGTGAGACAACAGATTGACCATGGATTTCTTCATGAAAAGAAAGAAATTACATGCTCATCATTTCAACCTATCCGAATGTATGTCAGTGGTCATATTGGAACAGGAAAAAGTTTCTTAATTAAAGTTTTGATAAGTTATCTACAGAAAACAACTGATTCACATTCTTGTGTTGGAACTGCTCCAGCAGGGTTGGCAGCACACAACATTAAAGGAATCACATTACATTGTTTACTAATGCTACCTGTAGAGCATGAAAACAAATTGGAATATCACAAGCTATCTGGAGAAGCTTGTTATGAAGTTTCAAGAGTGCTGAAGAAAATGAAACTTCTGAAACTTCTAATTATTGATGAAGTAAGCTTTACGAATTTGTTTCCAAATGAAAAAATAGTTCCTGAAAAGATATATATGAAAATTGCAGAAAGTAAATCTATAATCTGCTTAATGCCAAAACTGTGTGAGTGTTCTACATTCAATTAACAACTTTTGAAGCTAGAAAATTAAGAAATAATGAAAATGGAAGCCATTGATAAAATAGAGCAAGAAGGAATCACTATTATTTTGACGGAAAATGAAAAACAAAATTGGATTCCTTAGAAAAATCGATATCTAAAACTGCTGGTTTAGAAAAGAATCTATATGTTTGTATAAGCTGTCAGGTAATTTTAAGGCGTAATTTGGATGTAGAAAAAGGTTTAGTAAATGGAGCAATGGGTAAAGTTGTTGATTCCGTTATTTATCAAAACAGAGATGGAATTGAAGTTTTTAAAAATAAAATTTGATCAAATTGAAGAAGTAAAACAAATTGGTCATTGTTCAGTTAATTCTTTGCTAGTTAAAGATTTATATGACCATAGAAAACAGTTTCCACTTTCTCTGGCATATGTAGTGACTATTCATAAATCTCAAGGATTAAGTGTAGACAGTGCTTTGGTGAACATTGGAAGTACCGTGTTTAAAGAGGGTATGGCATATGTTGCTTTGTCCCGAGTCAGAACTTTATCTGGATTGTTTTTGATTGATTTTGATGAGAGAAAGATTATTGCAGATGCCAACTGTGTAAAAGAGTATAATAGGTTAAGAAGAGTGTATGCTCCTAATTTAGGTGAATATCCTGTTTTTGAAAAGCGTGTAGCAGGTCAAAAAAGAAGATATTAGAATATCTGTAGTGAAGTTATAGAGAAGCAAAAAAATCAAGAAAATGTTGAGAAAAAGGACACTATTGAAAAGATTGTTGGTTATCAGTTAAAAAATAGTTCAGGTATGCTAATGTATGCTAATGTAGTGGTCAATGTTTTTTTTTTAAGTTTGCAGCAACAAATTATGGAGAATCGTAAAAAAAGATTTTGTTCTTTGTTGCATTGTGTTCATGAAAAATTGAAAACTGATAAAAGTAAAATACATAGCGTTTCTGATATTCGTAATCTTTTGAATATATGTTCTGGTTCTACACAATTTACGCAGAATATCCAACAAGGTGCTCAGGAATTTCTAATGTATATGCTTGCTGTATTGGAAAATGAAGGAAGAGAAATTGAAAATCTTTTTGGCCTTTGTTATGACTAGGAACATCCATGTTAAAATTGCATGTTTACATGTAGCACTAACTTATATATTTGACTTTACCAGACTGTAAAACAGTGCCGTTCAACAAACTAGTTAAAGCAGCAATTCAAAACATGGAGCATAGCCAATGCAAATCAGAAATGTTATCAACATTATTTATACGAAGATATGGACAATATATAATTTTAATGATACAACGTTGTACAGCTGATGGAAGAAAATTGGAAACTTTAATTAAACATTTTGTAGCAAGTCAAGTATCAATATCAGGATGAACGTTTGTAGCAGCAGCAATTATTTTCCATGATGGTCCTTCCACAACATCTGGACATTACACTGTCTATATAAAATGCAGTAAAGGATGGACATATTGTAATGATACTCAATTGGTTTTTAAGCAACATTTGCCTTGCGAATTACCAAATTCGGATCTAATATTTTTAAAGCCAAAGATTTAAGAAGATAATTCAGCTTATGAGGAATTTGTTAAAAAGTATTAATACAATTACTATTGGACAATTTCAGTATAAAGGATTTCATGAATACCATTTGGCCAAGAGGAAAGGTATTAATTTTAATTAAGGACTTTTTCTTGGATATACTCACAGCATATATTTTTCAAGAACATCATTTAACGTATATGAAAATGTTAAAGAATTGTTCATTTGATTATTAATTCAGTTGTTTGAAATTGAAGAAAGAATATTTTCTTAGAAGAAAGCATTGAATATATATGAGACTTAAATGCACACTCAAGCAGTCCATGCCCACACTTAGCAAGCTGAGAGGCGTAGACGGCTAAGGATTGATATTGCCCACCTACTGGCACTTAGACTTGCTTAACACAACCACTGAAATAACTCTATTTTACGAGCTTCCACAGCTAGATGGCCTTGGTCTTAAAACCTCTAACCCCATGCAGAGGGTTTCCAACCTGGCCCATAGAGTATTCAGGCAGCATAACCATAGGACCTGGAAAAAAAAACACTACATGCTCGACTCCGGGTCCCATCTTGTTATCAGTATGTCCCAAAATGATCTCTTCTTTTTGCTGCCTGTTCTCAATAGATCCAACTTAGAAGTCGCCAGAACAGAAGATTGCCAGTCAAAGAAGGAGGGATGGATAGGGTCTGTCCATTTTATGCATATTTGCCTCCAAGCCAGGGACATAGCATAAAAAAGTAACAATCTCGCAGGGCCTCTAACATTCTACTGCTAACCAAAAAAAAACAAGGGTAAATCGATAATGACAGGGCTTCCTATGGTGTCCGACAAGAATTTACCAACACTGTCCCAAAAAGAGATCAGAGCTGGACACTATGTAAACATATGAATATCAGAAGCTGAGACCAGTCCACATTTCTTATAGCATACAAGCAGTTCTTTATTAATTTTGGAAAGCTTCAATGGGGTAAAATAGGCCTTGTGGATCGTAAACAGGTGGTTCCTTTTTAACCATGCCGGCTTTACGATATCATATAGGAATTTACATGAAGACTGCCACAAGGTGTCACATTCTTGAGCTGGTAAGACACTTCCCCATTATTCCTCAGCAAGATAAAAAATTTTAAGCATTCTTATTGATTGTTTTTTTTTTGCCCGCTGTTATGTGATGGGTAACATTGAAATCACTGTTTGTAGTGAAATGCAATATAATCTGAGAACAGCAAAAAAGGCAAATAAATATTTTATATAATGTTCAAATTATGTTGTGTTATAATATAATATTATATAATATAACTGAATTTTTTCTTTTCTTTCACAGATCCAAATTCTTAAGTATGACATTTTCAAAAACTTAAATTATAAAAAATATCTGAAAAAACTGTTTAGCATTTTTTGAAATCGACTACTCCAGGTAAGATTAACTAAGTATTAAAACACACAATGGCTGTTTTTTCACACTGGTAAAGAAAGTGGGGAAGGATCCCATGTGACCTTAAAAAAAGAATTGATTGGTTCATAACATTTTCCATTGTACCTATTGAAGAACTGCAAGCATTTCAATCGTTGTACTTTAAGCATCTTTAGAAAGACATTTCTGTGCTTACCTCCTGTCACTCACAAGCAATTTTTCAATCAATTAACTAGCAATATGTTCTTATTTTAACAGTCTGCCAATACCTAAGCACTTTTGTGGTAGATTTAGAAGCATCCTGTACCAACAATATGTCACTTTTTGTAACATAGGGATGGCGCCAGACACTTCTTCATATTTACAAGGAGAGGAAAAGGCACTCTTAGTAGCTTTTCTTCTCCATATGAACACAACCTCATCATACACACCACTTTGCATTCGAGGGGTGTTCCATAGGTGTTCCTGCGGGTGTTTGCACACAACACTCAAAGAACAAGACACATCTCCAGATGTATCATAAATCATAAATCTGGAGATGTGTGTTAATGCTGCACCATCTTTCAGTTGGTGTAGCAAGGCACAACAAGGTGAATTGTTTTAATTTCTCCTCATTTTTTCTTGTTCAATATATGCTGCATTGTACAACATACATTGAAGGAGAAAATGCCTACGCTGATTTTTTTTGTGCAGGAAGGTGTGTCTTCCTGCACAAAAGCAAATTCCGCATGACACAGATATCCTTGCACCATGGTCCAAGGGTGCCTGTGTCACCGCATGGCTGCAGTTTAAGCAGCAGTGCAGAGGGAAGCATAGACTTACAACATATTTATGTACAGATGTTGAATCCCTGTGATTTGGAAGTACCACAGCATACTGCAGCTAAAGAGCTAACAGTGTCATGCTGCAGCATTTCCTTATAGTTCTGCACTTATACATCCACCATACACTACTAATGCATTCTTTCAGTCAATTATGCACTATGCATACATTCAACCAAAATTTCAAACACTATCATACAAATATAGCTCTTTCTTTTACCAGAGAAGTTAGTTCAGAAAATTATTATTTATTTCGTTTTTTTGTTTTATATTTTTTTTGTAGTTTTTGAAACGATTTTGTGATTTTTTTGTTGTTTTTTCAAAAGAAAAAAGTACGAAAAAAACAGTCAACGTCAGGAATTAACAGCCCAGAAAAAAAAGTCAATTCAATTCAATTCAAAGAATCTTTATTCGGTGATTAAAAAACACCATAAAAGCACATTTATATTTACACAATAAAAAGCATTAAACATTTCAGAATTCTTTGTACAAAATATTAACAGACATAGCTGCAGCAGTATGACCATATTTAACGTTAAAAAGAGAGAATAAAAAGTTTCAATCTACATCTCTAGTGAGCCTTAGTCTTAGGGCAACTTTAATAAAATTCATGATGCTACACAGTGTCAAAGGGTCCTCGGCTTTCTGTAAGAAGACTAATGCCTCCCTAGCGTGGACCAGATTAGCTTTTTTCAAAATATTCACAAGGTATTTACGCCGGGGCATAGAGTAGAGGGGGCAAAGTAAGACCAGGTGAAGGGAATCCTGCGGAGACCTATTGTCGCAGCCGCAGGGCCCCTTCTGGTCTATTGTTGTGACAAACCCCGCTGGTGATGCCAACATGAATGGGAGTAAGTTTAGCCTAAATCGGCACATCAGGAACCTATCCTGGACATTGTGCATGAGAAACAAGTATGGCTCCATACCTTGAACGCTTTTTACTTGGCAATGGGCCCTCACAGTCTTTTTACATCCTTCAACCTCCTCTCTGCACGTAGTTTTCTTTTCCAGGAATATTCTCCCCACTTGCTGTTTATCCTGGGCTACAATCGATGCAGGGTGAAAGAAGAGGTTCCCAAAACCTAGCTCCTCTAAGCTATTCTTTACATAAAGGAGCCAGGGGATGCGCATACATTTGTCCCTCTTCAGACAATCTGATCAAATTTCTCTACTTAGTGCCGCCTCCGGGTTCACCCAAATTTTTAACCATGCTATGATTGGCCTCAGTTTTATCAGGTCTTCTATATATGGTCTCCCTAGCTCACTGTGGACAATCAAACCCGCAGTACATTGTGGGGTCCTCAGAACTGATTTCAGGTGTTTGTTTTCTTCTCTTTGTATGCTAGTGATATTAACAAAGCCCCATACCTCTGCCCCATAGATTACCTTGGAGCAGGATACAGAGCTATACAGGTTTAACACCTGTTCCGGGGACCATCTTCCTAGCCTCCTATTAACTGGCAATTGCCCCATTAGAAGATACCATTTTGCCACAGCTTTCCTCTACCAAGGTGTCAAACCGCAAGGCACCATCAAATGTAACACCAAGGTATGGGAATGTTTTAACCTCTTCCAAAATGTGGCTCCCTATTTTGTAGGTGAATTTAGAGGCGCTTTTTTTCCCTGCCAGGAGGACATAACATTTACTAAGATTTGCAGAAAGGTCCAGGGCAGACATAAAGCTAACGAATCCGTCAATCAGGGTTTGAAGGCTCCTCGGTGTGCGTGCAATCAAAACCGCGTCATCTGCGTAGAGCAGGACGGGAATATGGCGCGACCCCACCCTTGGGCAATCTGCCTTCAATCCTAATAAAAACTGCTCTAAGTTGTTGATATAGAGTGAGAACAAAAAGGGAGCGAGAATGCAGCCTTGACGCACTCCGCTCTTACAAGGAAAGGAACTAGTCAGCCCCCCCTCCCTATTAAAGCGGACCTTGGCAGTGGTATCACTATGCAGTTCTCTCAGGATGTTAATTAGCCCGCTCTCTATCCCCATACTGAGCATCATGCCCCACAGTTTTTCCCTGTTCACGTGATCAAATGCTGCTGCCAAGTCCATAAAACCCATATAAATGGGTTCATCACTAGCTATGGTATACTTGGCAGTCAGCATATATAGATTCAAACACTGATCACTAGTGGACCTCCCTACCCTAAAGCCGTATTGGGTGTCCGAGAAGATGTTCCTTTCCTCGGTCCACTCGGACAATCTATTAAGGATCGCCCTCCCCAAAAGCTTTGCTGACACATCAATCAGGGAGATCGGGCGGTAGCACTTTGGGTCATCCCTGTTGCCCTTTTTGAAGATTGGCACAATTACTGCCATGGACCAGGATCGGGGCAGGCCATAAATAATAGCGGTGTTTATTACCCTTGTCATAAGGGGGGCCCACAATTCAATGTTACTCAAAAAGAGATCGGGAGGGATTCCGTCGGGCCCCGGTGCTTTGTTTTTAGTCAGACCCTCAATCCCTGCAATTATTTCCTTAATGGAAAATTCCACCAGTGTGGCCTCGCTAGAATTTGCCGGGGATTCTACAAAGGAACCTGGCTCGTGATTATAGAGGCCCCTAAAGTGGTTAATCCACTGCTCTGGGAGAATATTAGCCCCTATACCCGGGGAGTCTTTTTCCTGGAAGGTTGGGTTATTAATTATTTTCCAGAAACCCGCTAGGTCCTTTTTTTCCCCCGCTTCTCGTAGATCTGCCCATGCTTCCGCCTGCAAGGCAAACTTCCTCCTCTTAATTTCTCTTTTGTAAACGTCTCTACACTCTTTTACTTTATGAGGAACCCTTGGTTTGGCTTTAGGGGTGCTTTTCAGCTCCCTCAGGGCTTTAGAGCAGGCTTTATCAAACCAACGGGGATTCCCGTCGGTCTTGAGAGGCACACTGGTTTTTAATAAACCGTCGACCAGCTTTGCAATCTGTTCGAAGGCTTCCATTACCCTTGGTCCATGGACTTCGGTGTCCAGGCAATCATTAATGGCTAGTTTCCCAGCGTCCACTAAGCCCTTATAAAACTTTTCCCCATCAATTTTAGCCCATTTTAGTCTCCTGCCCTGATCTGATGCTCTCTCAGTAATGGTAGGGTGGGCTCTAGTTCTTGGGCCAGCCAAATACAGCAGTTCCAGGACAAGAGGGTTGTGGTCGCTAAAACCACTCCACTCAATCCCTACGCTGGTTATCTTATTCATTAGTGCCCTAGAGACCAAGATATAATCTATAAAGGAGGAGCATCCTCTGCCCTTAAATGTGGGGGGGAGTGTGCCACCCTCCTGTATCCCTACCATATTAATGGTGTGCCCAAGATCATATTTAAGCCGTGACATCCTAAGGGCTAAGCCCAACGGCGTGTGAGAGAAATGTGGTCCCTTCTCCAGAGGACATCGGGACCAATCTATGCTTGTGTTGACCAGTGCTGGGCACAAATGGCAGTTAAAATCTCCCATAACCACTAGCCCATATGGAAGCTCGTTATTTTGACCTAATAGTACCTGGCTCAACCTATTATCCAGTTCAAGGGCAAAAGGGGAGTTAGATCCCGCAGTCTCATTGTTATAGAGGTTTACAGCGACGAATCTAAGACCTTTCCCCGTGAACCTAACAGCCTGAATCCTATGGGAGTTGCACTCCAGGCAAGCGTATTTCCCCGGTATGCTCAGATCTGTATAAATAGCCAAACCTCCCATGGCTCTCCCTGATCTTGATTTTTGCGCAGGTACAAAAAAGGACTTATACCCTTCTAGATGAAAATTGTTCTCCAGGGCCCAGGTCTCCTGCAGGCATATTATGTGAAAATTCCTGATATATTCAAGCCACTCCTTGTTGTTGACCTTCCCAGCCAAACCGGCTATATTCCATGAAATAATTTTTAGTGCATCCCCCCCCTGGACCCCACTTCGTTGCATCCCATCTAGCGGATCACGCCCTTCCTCCCCCGGGACTGGTCCTTGCGCATCACCCAAGTGTGCATTTTCTACGGCCCTCGGTTCATCCAACATCTGGTTCCGGGCACTACATGTTGTTAGGTGGGTGGTAATCTCCTGCTCAATGTTTTGGGCACCTCTGTCCCCGCTATCCCCCCTGCAGTGTTCTATTTGTCAGTCCACCCCCTCAAGTCCATCCAAACAATGGAACCGATTAAAAGTTTGGAAGGGTGGTAGTGGCCTGTTAGATGGAGGCCTGGGATTGAACTCATGGTGCTGGGCGCCCCTTCGGCCCACCCTTTCCCAGTTGTCATAAGAACGGGTGCCCTGTGTGTGAACCGGGACAGGGGGAAAGAAAAAGGACACCTGAAGTGTTTGGATTGTTGTCACTAGTGATCTATTCCTTCCCTGGCATATGTGAGCGACTGTTCCAGTGTCCCTGAAGCTCACCAGTATGCAGTCCCCTATGATGGATTTACGTGTTCTCCCTATCCAGGGTACCCTTCTGACCATTATTATTTCATTACTTAGGTGTACAGGTAATGGTCTGTTCTTATTTAGCCACTTAATCACCTTAGCTTTTAAAGTGCAGAAATCCTCAGCTTCACCCTCCTTTAATGGTGGAACGCCCGCCATAACTACTGTGAGGTCATTCGCCTCTGGTGGTAAGTTGGGTCTGCGTGGCCTAGGGGGTGGCTTCATTAGTGGGGTAGGTGCTACACTTACTTTCGGCTGTACTATGGGGACGCTGTTTGCCTTTACAGCGGTGTTAGATCCTGTACAGTTGGATGGTTTATTTAAAACAGGATTGTTCATCTGAGTTTGTGGTGGGATGGTCGTAATGGGCGCCTGTGGGGGAGCCTGATGTAGTACGCTATTTGGGACTTTTGAACTGACAGTTGATTTAGGGGCCTTTTCGTGGGAATTGGGCGGGTTTTTAATGCTACTTAGCGTGGCCTCAAGGATGGTTAATCTTATTTCCACTTTCTTAATGCTTTCACTAATAGGAAGCAAAAGTGACCTAAGCAGGAATTCCAGGTTGCCCAGCGGGACAACAGAAAGAGGGGCATTGGTGGTGTTACTAGCCACCTCGTTTAACACAATGGGGGCCCCACCCTCCTTAGCCGTGGGTATGGGGTGTAAATCACCCGCCACAGTCACAGAAGGTGTCGTGTGTTTGGGTGGCTTCCCAAAGTCGGAGTGGGAGATCTTGGGTTTGTTTTTAACCTGGGCACCCTTCGACTTCCTCCTACGTTTATTTGGGGGGGTCCAAATACACCCTGCGCAGCAATTTGTTTTGGTTTAGCTTTTCTAGGCTTTGATTGTGCGGGGGCTTGGGAGATTAGATCAATGGTCTCCCTGGTTGGGCTTTCGCTCCCCACTGGAGTTGAGGTCCTTGGTGTTTCAGGGGGCGTTTTCGTGACATCCCTAAGCAGGATAGGGACGTCTTCCAATAATGTTAGATCTGGGGTAGGTGTAGGGGGATGGTCTCCTAGGGGTCGGCCTTTCAAGTTGTCAATGGAGCGTCTCCGCTCGGCCCTAAGTCTACTTAACATGTTTTCCTTGTCCCCTTCAACCCCAGCCCGTGGGAAGTAGTTCTCTAGGGTCATATTTTTTGTTCCTGCCTGTCTTATGGGGGTACTTTCTCTTGCCGGAGACGGCATAGTTCCTTAGGGTGTGATACCCGCGATAAGGATGCTTAACAACTTCAGTACCTGGGGGTGAGTGGCGGGCCAAGAGAATAGGCCCAGCCCGGCCTCTTCCGGCCCCGGACGGCCACAGACGGTCCCGCCCTTGTCCCGGGCTTCTCCCGGGCGCACTCCCGCGCGCTCCCGCGCAGCGGGCGTGCTAAGGTCTTAAAGTACTAGTGCACGTTATGGGCGGGGTCGCGGCCGGCAGGGAGAGCCGCCCAGCTGATGGTGATGGGGCTCGCAGGGGCTCCTGGTCCACGGAGTCCCTGCTTTGCTCGCAACCCTGCCGGTCCGGAGAACAGCCCAAGACAGCAGCCCCTCGAGAAATGCCACGCTGCGGGACCCGCGTAGCGGGTCCGGCGAGGTGGAAAGCAGGTACGGTGACAAAAAGCAAAGCGCCTTTCAGGAATCCTCGTTCAGCTCCTCAGAGAGTCCCGTTTGGGCGCGGAAGATCCCGCCTGTTAAAGCTCCGTGGGCGGGGGCGCGGCCGGCAGGGAGAGCAGCCCAGCTGATGGTGATGGGGCTCGCAGGGGCTCCTGGTCCACGGAGTCCCTGCTTTGCTCGCAACCCTGCCGGTCCGGAGAACAGCCCAAGACAGCAGCCCCTCGAGAAATGCCACGCTGCGGGACCCGCGTAGCGGGTCCGGCGAGGTGGAAAGCAGGTCCGGTGACAAAAAGCAAAGCGCCTTTCAGAAATCCTCGTTCAGCTCCTCAGAGAGTCCCGTTTGGGCGCGGAAGATCCCGCCTGTTAAAGCTCCGTGGGCGGGGGCGCGGCCGGCAGGGAGAGCAGCTTAGCTGATGGTGATGGGGCTCGCAGGGGCTCCTGGTCCACGGAGTCCCTGCTTTGCTCGCAACCCTGCCGGTCCGGAGAACAGCCCAAGACAGCAGCCCCTCGAGAAATGCCACGCTGCGGGACCCGCGTAGCGGGTCCGGCGAGGTGGAAAGCAGGTCCGGTGACAAAAAGCAAAGCGCCTTTCAGGAATCCTCGTTCAGCTCCTCAGAGAGAAAAAAAGTCTAAAAGCGATGGTTTCTTTGCGCTGTGCAGACTAAGTCTACAGAGTGCTCTCCATAGCAGCAAAGTTGGTTGCACTTGATGCAGTGCATCTTCTGTTGCGCAAATTCTGGACGTATGTCCGGACGTCCTGGTGAAGTGAAAGTGCTAGAAGTACTAGGCACTGCAGGGTTAGGGTTAATGGAAGTCTCCTGCACTCCTTGTGAGCCAGATTGACAGGGTGCAAAGCAAGGTCTTGAGGTGCTTGTACATACTTGCAGTACCACAGGAATACTTTTTATCAGCACTGCCTCTCAATAGCACCCTTTCACAAATTTTGCAGGTGACTTTTGTTGCATTCACCTCTTTTGTCCTTTAGGGAATGTAAATAACTTCCACACCACTGATGTAGGTCTCTGGGGACGTGGAGGCTCAGCAACAAATTCTTCCTCTGAAGAATGGCCAGATTCCTGTTGTGACTGCTGTCCTGAAGCCATTGTGTCCAAAATGTGGAAAACATCAGAAAATAAATGATTCAAAAAAGGTTCTTCTCAGCTAAGAGATGTGTCTCCAAAGATGCTCTAAGAAGAATGATTGAAATGGGTGGGGTCCTTCAATAGTTACAATAGGAAATGTTATGAACCAATCAAATCTTTTTTTTTTTCAGGGCACATGGGGTTCGCGCACCGTGCACCCAACGCGACTTCGCGAATTTGCATTTAAAAGTAATATGTTTATTAAAAGTAAAAATATATTATTTTTATGATTAGCTTAGATAATTTCTTGCACCTAATATGTATTTTCAATACATATATATATATATAATTTTAGACATTTAAAAATTTCGCTGGAGTCATGCACCCACCGCGTGAAACACATATATGATGTCACGCAGAAGCACGCGAGCGTCGCGTAAAGTAATGCGTATGTGTCGCGTATGCACCTGGGGTCGCTTAGCAATCGTGCACAAAAATAAACACCCTTAGCACACCCTAGGCGGATCCTCCTCAACATTCAAAAATGGTGGCTAGGTTCTGCGCAGTGATCTAGAAAAGTAGGCTTTGGGTGCGCGACTCCCCCCCAAATTTTTTTTAATAACCAATAAAGAAAATAATATAGATATATTAAAATAACAATATAAAACAAAATAAAAACAATATTTGAGTTTCAATATTTAAAGAAATATGTTTTTTCCATTTATATTAAAAATATATATAATTAAAACATAAAATATGTAAAAAAATAGTTAAAAAAATGTAGAAAATCAGTATTAAAACAATAAATATAACTAATATTACATTTAAAAATTGTCATTAAAAAAACCTTTGAAATTCACTGAAAAAACCATAGGTTTCAGACCAGTTGTTACTTGGACATTTCACTCGTACAAAACCATTGAAATTCCTCCGTTATAGTTAGTTCTACTAACTGTAACTCGCGCGCCCGCAATCCACTACTGATGATGTCACATAATACATCATTCATGACATGGTCAGTGACATCACTGATGACATCTCAAATGACATTACTGATGACATCACTGATGACATCATCAATGTGACAATCTGATACACCTTATCACACAGTGGTATAACCTTTAATCACTCAGTATAAAATACAAAGTTCCATTTTTGAAACCATTGACACACCAATACAAGTTTCTAAAAACCCACTCAGTGATTCCTAGGGCTACACACACATCTAAATACTCATCTATAAATTGACTTACACACTATGTTACAAATCAATAGAACACAATCAAATGCACTTATACACCATTGACACACCAGCACACATCCTACTCAGTTATACAGTCATCCTACTCACTTATGTAAACTATTGATCTCACTTACATTTACTCAGCTACACACTTATCCAAATACTACTTCATTTATTTATACAGATAGTAACTCGTACTTAGAGTCCTATAAAATCATTATTACAAGTATACAGTCATTTACACAATCACTGACTCTTATGTAAAGTTTTTTATATACAACTGTCACATACACTGCCTTTTATTTGTTCTACTTCGTTGCACATGTATCACTAAGAGATATATTTGCTCATCAACACCGTCATAAACATACACACTCACCCAAACAACTGTTTCCACCTGCAGTCTTAACCGCATATACCTAGTGAATCACCTATTCATAGATCTTTGCACAGTCACACCCCCCCACCCAACCACACACATTCACTGTCCTATACAAATACTTACATAACTAATCAATATGTATTATATATTTTATGTAGCTAATAATCAAGTGATGCAGCAGTTTACACAACAACTGACAGAGAGATACAGATATATACAGATATTCACATAGTTTAGTCACTATCTAATATATTTAGTAAGTTTCAATGAATATATATATATATATATATATATATATATATATATATATATATATATATATATATATATATATATATATATATATATATATAAATATATATATATATATACGTATTGGAAGTCTTGGGGGGATTTGCCAAGCCTTGTCGAGAATAAAGGGGGTTCTGAAAACGCGTTTTCCCCATGTTATTTTAGGAAACTTTAGACACAGCTACAGACCGAACTGCTGAACGGAATTACACCAAATGTGGCAAAAAGGTAGCCCTTGTTCAGAAAGAGTCCTTTTTGTTAAATAGTGTAAATCCATTCAGTAGTTCTTGGGAAATAAAAAAAAAGGGGATAATCAATTTTCCAAAGGAAACTTTAGCCAAGGCTACAGCTCAAACTGCTGAACGGAATTACACCAACTTTGGCAAAAAGGTAGTGCTTGGTTCAGAAAGCAACCTTTTTTTTAAATGGTGTAAAGCCATTCAGTAGTTGGTGAGAACTTCCAAAAAATAAAAGTTTTGATATGTATGGCCGCAGTGGGTTCGCAAACCCTCCTGTTCAGCAGTGTCACTGTGATTGGATGCCAACACTCCAAACCAGGAATTGCTGGCAGCCAACTTGTGACTCTGTAGAACCGAGTCACAAGATAACAGTGAAACAAAAGTGAAAAACAAGAAAGAGGGGCAGGGTAGAAACACCCTGACCCCCTAGGCCTGCTCAGGGGGTCCCACAAGGACCCCTATGGCCCCCAAAATAATTTTTTGTTAAAAGAATTTTGGTGGAATTTGTGCTGGGGTCGCGAATCCCGCCAAAATAAAAGAAACCAAGCACGGGCTCCCGTGCTACATTTATATAAAGCCCCCGGGTGGGCCAGGACCCAAGGGCACAATAAATTCATTAGCAGGGGCCTGTGGGGGCCCCCGCAGCCCAGGGGACTGCCACCTCCCCGGGCCTAAGTATAAGATATGTGGGAGGGCATGTGACCCTCCCGCAGCCCTGGGGACTGCCACCCCCCGGGGCTTGTGTTTTAATGTATGGGGGGCCTCCAAGACCCCCCCAAACCCTGGGGACCAGTACCTCCCTGGGGGCTTTAAACACGCTGGGAGGGGGTCACACGTCCCCCTCCTGGAGCTCTTGATGGCCCTTGGGACCGCCACACCCAAGGGTGGGCTCCTGCAATGTCCTGGGGTGCCTACCCCTGGTACACTGCTGTTTGCTATGGCAGGGCGGGAGCGTGGCTCTCGTCCTGTCAGAGCACACTATGCTTTGGATTTTGGAAGCGAGAGAAGGTTTAACCTGCTCTTGCTTCCAAAATCCAAAGCAGATTTCTTTTCCACACGGGGCGCTGCATGTCAGCAGCTCCCTGTGTGGAAAAGCAATGCCGGCTCCTGCAGGAGACGGGGAGCCAGGGGATTGTGGGGTCATTGGCGCTTGCCCCACGGTCCCTAACCATGAGGCCAGGTCCCGGGGATTGGGTCCCTGGGGCCCAAAATGGCCCGGGAGGAGGGTGGCAGTATCCCCTCCTCCTTTTAAAAAAAAATAAAAATAAAAAAAATTATATTTGGGCATGCTCCGGGGGATGGGGTTCCCGGGGCAAATGTAAATTAATGGAAGTTGACAATAAAAAAAAAGAGTTTGCAACCCTAGCACGGCGCTAAGCGTGGTCTCTAGTGTGAACGAGATGGGTGCGTGGCGTTCAGTGCGGCCCCCTAGTGTGAAAGTCATGGGTGCATGGTGCTCAGTGCGGTCCCCCTAGTGTGAAGGCGATGGGTGCGCGGCATTCAGCGTGGCCCCCTAGTGCGAACGCGATAGGTGCGCGATTTTACGCCATGCTGGGTGCGAGACTCCAGGCAAAAATAAACACGATTTTTTAAATGTAAATCTAGGTTATATGTTGGCTATTTGGGTGGCTCTAAAAGAGCCCTTGTGTTTATTATGAGTTTCTTGCGGATACATGTAGGTGCGTATGCAGAGCTTTAGATTGTTGAGAAACACTCTGTTCCCTTCATCAGTGAAGTGTGCTCCGTCACTTCTGTAGATGCCCTCCATATGGAAATGCAGATTGTTGTTATATATGGAGCCCATTCTATGGTCTCTGAGGTAAGCTGAAACAGCTTTATTGACATTCTTTCTAGCTTTCTCAATCTGAGGACAAAATTGACTGGACCACTTCCATTTCTGTCTTTGGCATGTTAGAGTATACAAAGGCAGTTTGAGGGGAAAGCAACATCAATTCTGCAAAGGTGTCCTTCATTAGCATTTCCAGACCTAACCCAGTCAATGTGCCTAGGTCATTGCCACCACAGTGTACAATCATAAGGTCAGGGGGTTGAAGAGGTAAAAAGGCTTTAACCAAAGGCATCAATTGGTGCCACTTTAATCCTCTCTGTCCAATCAATTTAATGTCTACATTTTGCACAGTTAGGTCTTTGTCAATACCTCTGTGTTCAGCATATCTTTTGCACCAGAATACATAGCCTTGTCCAACAATCCACACTGAGAGCATCTTGAAGGGATTTCTGTAGGTAATAATAAGATGTCTGTAGCTGAGGTTTTCAGTTGGTAGAATGAGAGATATCTAAAATGGTGAAAAGATGCTGTTTTTAAGAAATTAGAGTTTTGATTGGTGTTTAAGAAGATTATACATTCAAAAATAGGGTGCAGTTTAGCTTGTTTAAAAATCAAGTTTCTTGTAAGCTGCATGGCAGACTAGACATGTCCTGCAATAGATCTCCCAGCCAACGATATATCCTGTTGTTATCCTGAGCCATTGGACAACCCATGAACTTGCACCCCTATGTAAGGTAGGGGGGGGGCACTGTGTGAAAGAAGAATTGGGTCCTGGAGCCCCGTTTGAGGCAATGCTGTCCAGAAAGTGCAGAAAGAAGTGGACGCTGCCTGAGGATAAGATGGCGGCGGAGGGGGCGGTGCAGTTGGACAGCTGGATGGAACACCGCCTCGCTGTGCTCCCCTGGGAAGACTGTGGAGCAGGGACAAGTCCCGCGACTCTCTCCCTCCCGCCCACCGCCGGTCAGGCTGACAGAAGTACCGGGGGAGGCTGAGGAGTGTGGATGGCTGTGGTGCAATGGTGTCTGCTGGCCGGAGAGAGGTAGGCGATGCAGCGTTGTGTTCACGCCCGGCCCCTCTTGAATGCTCAAAGGTCCAGTGGCCTCTGTGGGGGTTTGAGGCTGGGAGCGGAGTTTGCTAGTGATTCCGGGATGAGCTGGGGGAGAGTGAGGGGACCTCTGCTCCTCTTTTCCCTCCAGCCCCCTCCCCTGGCAGGAGCAGGATCCATGTCTAAAGGCTAAAGACATTTTCTCTGTTGTAGAAGAACTTTCACTTCCAGATAGGGTAACTATCAAACCTCTCCCCTCTCAAGCCCTTTGTGACTCCCTTAATTCCTTTTTTGTGGAGAAAATTGTCAAAATTAAAAACAGTATTGCCCACCGCAAGGCACCCTCTACACCTACACCTGCCCCCCCCCCCCACCTGGCCACCACAAGTCCCCACACAGTAGATCAGATACCTCCGATGTCGGAGGATGAATTCTTTGCCCTGTTGAAAAAGGTTGGGTCGGGATCCCCTACTGACTGCCCTATGCTGACCCCTCTGTGATGAGCAACTTTCGTCCAATCTCCCTTCTTCCCTACTTGAGCAAAGTGTTGGAGGCCCATGTCACTGGCTTCCTGAGCTCCTTCATTGAAGGCTCCCTGTTCCTTGACCCGCAACAGGTGGCTTTAGACCTGGCCATTTGACTGAGTCAGCCATTCTCTCAGTGATGGAGGAATTGCGGAGAGGGGCGGACCTCAGGACCAGCCAGGCCTTGGTGCTCCTGGATCTGTCGGCCGCCTTCGACGCGGTCGAGCACGACATTTTGGTCGACCGTGTCGGAGATGCCGGCACCTGCGGGACAGCCCTGGAGTGGGTTCCCTCTTTCTTGACCGATCGCCAACAGGCTGTCCGTCTCTCCAACTTCTCAGGGGAAAAGGTTAAGCTGACCTGTGGTGTCCCCCAGGGCTCTTCCCTTTCTCCCCTTCTTTTTAATTTATATCTGACCCCCCTTATTCGCTCCCTGCAAGGCAGTAAGGTCACTGCATTTAACTAGGCTGACGACATTCAGCTAGTTTTTGATATTGATTCCTCTGATCAATCCATTTATAATTTCCAGTCTACTTTGTGCCTCATCAGCAACTGGATGGAGAACAATCATTTAAAACTCAACCCCGATAAGACCGGGTTGGTCCTAACCGGTGGCGTCTCTAATCCCTGGAGCTCTAATTTCTGACCTTCTTGCCTTGGTCCCCCTCCATGCCCTGTGGACTCCACCAAGAGCCTTGGAGTCATTATCTGTAAGGACCTTTCTTTGAAGCCCCATATCAATGCAGTGGTCTCCTCTAGTTTTTTCCACCTTCGGAAAATCCGTAAAATCTCTCGCTTTTTAACCACGGAGGCCCTTACTCTGGCTTTACTGGCCCTAGTAGTGTCCAGGCTTGATTACGCCAACTCTCTTTACGTAGGCATCCCTGTGTATCAGCCAAACCGCCTACAGTTGGTGCAGAATCAGGCTGCGCGTTTAATATTTCATCAACCTAGACACCATCATGTCCGCCCCCTGCTTAAAACTCTCCACTTGCTCCCGGTGGCCAAGCGCTGCGAATTTAAATTAGGCTGCATCACCTTTAAAGCATTGGCAGGCCAAGGTCCGGTGTTCATCTCCTCTCTCCTTCATCACTATCTCCCGTCACGTAATCTTCGTTCCTCCCACTTGGCTCTGCTCACCACCCCTACCTTCAAACGCAAAAAACATGGTGGCCTTAGATTTTCGTTTCTTGCCCCTTCCCGTTGGAATGCACTCCCCCTGGAGCTGAGATTAACTAATTCCTATGCTCGCTTCAGGTCACTCCTGAAAACTCTTCTGTTTCATAAAGCCTATGATTAAATATTGTTTGTGTTACTTCACTGCTGAACTGTCTGCCCTACCCCCACTCACAGCGCCATGAAAGCGTTAGGTGTAAGTGCGCTTAATAAGTATTTTTAACATAACATAACATAACATGTCTGAGGCCATAGAAGAGGAGAGATATTTGAGGGTCGGTGGACGTGGAGGGTTAGTGGATCTGTCTCCCCTGCTCCCCTTCCCCTCCCTCGCCTTTTAGGACCGCTGAGCTGTAGGGACACTTATGGACAGTGCTGTAGTTGAGGCTCGAGGTGAAGCAGTCCGGCTGGTGACGGATATTGCAGGTGTTGCACCCGGGGCTTTGGAGGAGAGGGTGACTGTCGGGCGCCAGGACCGGAAGGCTGTAATTAGACTGGTGCCTAAGGAAAGGCCAATGGCAGCCTGAGCGACGCGATCTGGAGATGCGCCAGGAAGGGTGAGCCAGCAAAACGGGGTGCCTGTGTGAGGCTAGTGGCCAGGAGGAGGCTGTGAGACTGATCGCAATCAAGGAAACTGTTGCTGATACCGGTCGTAGAGGGAGTGCCGGACATTTGCCAGGGTGCCACAGGACAACATGAGGCGGTCCATCCACGACGCCAGGGGTGAAGAACAAGAAGCAGGAACGTTTGTGCACGTGGCTGGCGTGTCCTGGTCGCCTGGGTGCAGGTGGATGAAAACAGCCTACTTTATGTGAGGTGGCAAGGGTGCTGATGGTAGGGGCAGCACTGGTGCAGGCACATAAGTTGGGAAGTATAACACCTGGAGTCCGGTGAGGCACAGTGACGGGCCCAGTGGTGAAACAGTAGTACCTTCAGAGACTTCTTAAGCTGACACTGCAAACCCCTTAATGTAGGGCGTAGTGAATCCTGCGGTTCAGTCAAAACACCCAGGCACCAAGGAGAAAGTTCACCAATAGCGCATGACAAGGACACTAAAGCGCAGACGCCTGGCAAATTGAATGAATTTGCAAAACCCTTGCTGGCGACAGAGCCTCCCGCAGTGGCCACCATGGACACGCTGGATAATAATGTCCTCCTTCAAGTTATATGTTCCTCCAGAGAGGCCCTTGAAGGCAAAATCGACTGCATCAACTTGCTCCGTCAGGATTTATGGAATGTTTCAGAAAAAGTCACGCAGCCGGAGCACAGAATATCGGAGGTGGAGGACACTACCCATACCGGATGTATGACGTTACAACGCATACTTTTACCACGCATACCTTTACAATGCGGTATTTACAACGAATACCGTTACAACGCATAGCGCTTAGAGGTGCTGGATAGTGGTAAGTATAATATTCTATTCCAACTCCAGTCCCCGTGGACACTAGGGAAGGTGTTGGATAGAAAATTAAACTTATTCCCTATCCTAGAGCGCCCCCCAGCGCAATGCGTTGTAATGGTATGCGTGGTATTGCCTGCGTTGTAATGGTAGTGCATTGTAAAAACTTCGTTGTAAACGTTGCATACCAAATACCCTCTATAAGGAGGTTACAGAACTGAAAAGTTGGATGATGTGGAAAACAGGGCAAGGAGGAATAACCTTCGCTTTATTGGTTTTCTGGAAAACGTCGAGGGGACGGACGCCTGTGCCTTCCTGAAACAATGGATACTAGACACCCTGCCTAACACACACTTTTCACTGTGCTTCCTCATCGAGAGGGCTCACCGAATCCCAGGGGCACGGCCTCCAGGAGGGTCGACCCCAAGACCATCGATTGCGAAGTTTCTCAATTACCAAGACCGGAATCTTGTACTTCAAGGTATTAGGAAAAAGGGGAAATCAAGATCCTCAAGCCAAAATCATGGTATTTCCGTATTATTCAAGGGAAGTCCAGAAACAGCATGAATTGTTCGACTCGGTCAAGGACAAGTTGAGGCAGATGCAAATTACCTACATGCTTCTTTTCCCGGCAAAACGAAAGGTGATATATCAGGCCAAGACAATGTTCTTTACAACACCAGAAGAGTCATGGCACTGGATCGAGGAATGCCCGGTTCTTCGACCCATGGGAACTCAGCGATCACCCAGCGGGATAGCTCCGAATAGACGGAGTAACAGGCCCCAGACGTAAGGGCCCGAATGGAGAATCATAAGAGTCGTGTGGGTGAAGACGCAGCCCAACTGAGGTTGGCAGACTGCACAGACCAGGACATCACTACAGACTTCAAAGGGGAACACCCCCTCATGCAGGACATCAACCTCCTTGAAAACCAGGGGGGTCGGACATGGTGGGAGGACCGGAGGGTGAAACTGAACATGGAGAGGTGGGCGAATCATGAGCGGAGATGGGCTGGAAGAGTGGTGCGGACAGTAAGAAGAGTGAGGGGCTTCCTCGCCTCCCTTTGTGTGTACTGTTTTCTTTTGTGTCTTTTAGAGTAATTTCATTTGAAGGTTTATTAGTTGGGGGGTGGCCGACAGACCTCTGCTGATTCAAGCGACAAAGTTGGTCACGTTGACCTGTGGGGGAGTCGATTGGGTGGGGGTTGAGTGTGGAGTGGGGGGCAGTGGGATGGATGTAGGGGTGAGTTTGATATGGTTTTTTTGCAACAAAAAAAGAATGTCCTATGTATATATTTATTTACTGTGGCCACTCAGGATCGAACAGGGGGAGGGTGCGGGGGAAATGCGGACACGACAAGAATGACAGTTAAGTATTCCTCATACTCAGTTTTATCATGGAATGTCAACGGAATGGGGAACAAGGTTAAACGTGGGTTGGTAGCTGCATATTGTAAAAGGCTGAAGCCGGATGTGATTATCCTCTTACAGGAAACACACTTACAGGGTACGAGATGCAATTTTTGGGGTCGTGGACCACACATAACACTGGCACAGTGGTTTCTCCTCTATGGCGCGGGGGTCGCGATATTGATCAAGAAAAATTCAACTTTCAGGGTAGAATGCACTTAGAGTGACCCCAATGGGACATATGTGGCAGTACAGGGGCTTTGGGACAGGGGACGCATTATACTTATCAGCATATATGCGCCTCCCAGGCTACAGAGGTAGACGATGGATAGACTGGCAGACATTCTTCTTGAGGCGGGTTCCAGCACTCACATTATAGGGGGAGACTTTAGTGATGTGATGAATCCAACATGGGATCTCACAACGGTCCATCAAGGGGGCCCTAGGGAAACTCCACTTAAATGGTTCGTAAACACACTGACACTTACTGACCTGTGGCAGAAACAGCACCGCCAGACTAAAGCATACTCCTTCTATTCTGGTGATCATAAGGCATTCTCGAGAATAGACTATATATTTACCCTGGTAGGATGAGTTGGAGAAATACAAAGAATTAAATACCTAGCTAGGGGTCTATCGGACCATTCGTCCATATGGTTAACAATTGGTGCGCAGTCACAACACAAACCTAGAGACTGAAAATTTAATTTGTGGGAATTATAAGATCAACTTAGAGTAGGCACAGAGTTGTATTTCAAGGAAAATGTGGGGTCGGTGGACTCCACTATTACTCTGTGGGAAGCTTATAAAGCATTCCTCCGAGACAGGGCTCATAATATTATCGTGCATAAGAAATGCAAAGAGACAGATTGATTGATTTATTGATTGATTATAATACTTATATAGCACATACTGTCACCCTACGGGTATCCTGGCGCTGCAGACTAGGAAGAATTGACCAGAGTAGGATACGTCAGAGCAGAAAAAAGGGAGACAGGAGGTTCAGCACTAGGAAAGAGCAAGGTTTTTAGACTTCTACGAAACTCTATCAGAGAGTCAGTTTGTCTGAAGTTCAAGGGTAGTTCATTCCAAAGGCGGGCACCAGCCACATTAAATGCCCTCCCTCCCGACTTGGAGAGTTTGAACCTTGGAACCAACAGTAGACTGGCACTAGAGGAGTGAAGCTGCCTCTTAGGCTGGTACCATGAAAACTTTTCCTGCAATGGAACTGGACCCAGCTCGTGCACCACTCTGAATACCAGGCAGAGAGGCTTGAAGTGGACCCTTTCCTTAATAGGCAGCCAGTGTAATTCTCTCAGGGCCAAGGTGGTAGATGAGCACCGCTGCCTATTAAGCACTAGTTTTGCTGCTGCAGACTGGACTCTCTGTAATCCCTGGATGATGTATTGTGGAGCCCCCAGGTACAGAGAATTGCAATAGTCCACGCTTATCACTGTACTTTTTACCACCAATGATCGTGACTCTTTTGGTAGTAGCGGGAGTATTTCACATAACATACGCATCAAGGAGAAGTTTACGCTGGCAGTCTTGTTTGCCTGTGACTCTATCTGAAGGTTGTCGTCAATCAGAACCCTCCGATTGCGTACGTTACTAACCGGCACTAGTGGTTCCTCCTCAGGAGTAAGTTTAAACTCAAATGGGAGGGGTTTAGACATCCTGGCAGAGGAGCAGTACACCACCTCAGTCTTCCCGCTGTTAAATTGTAGGGAGTTTCTTCTGAGCTAGTCGGCCATCCGACGCATATATTGCTGGAACACGTCCAGGGAAATTGCATGTTCACCTTCTAGGGAAAATGTCAATTGTGTATCGTCGGCATAATTGACTAGGCTGACTCTAAAGGACTTAATAATGGGGAGTAAGGGCTGCAGATATACATTGAAAAGAATAGGACTAATCACAGAGCCCTGTGGCACCCCATATACTACCAGGGATTTACTGGAGGAAAATGGTGCTAAGGTTACTACCTGCTGTCTTCCTGAGGAGGTAGAGAAACTTGAAATGCAGCTCCTACAGGCCGAATTGCAAGCCAGCACAGGAGGCAATGTCTCCAGGTTATGAAGATTGAAACTCTTGCAGAGGGAATATGTTGCGCTAGCCAAAAATGACGTGTGCCATGCAATACAAGCCATACACAGGAGACTATATGATGCCAGTGATTAAACTGGTAGACTGCTGGCCTGGCTCAGCTGGAAAGAGATGGAAAGCAGATGGGTAGCCGGAATACAGATGGAAGAAGATCAGGTTCATCAGACCCCAGATGCAATAGTGCAAGCTTTTGCAGGATATTATGAGGCCTTCTATGCCAAAAGACCTATGGCAGACACCGAACAGATACACACATATTTTCAATCTGTGCAGCTCCGTAGACTAGAGTCCAGTGATGCACAAGCGATGAAGGCTGAACTGACCAAAGAAGAAATCGTAGAAGCCATAGGCAAGATGAAATAGGGAAATCCGCGGGTCCTAATGGGCCCCCCCCCCGGAATTTTTTAAAGAACACGGGTGCTTTTTAGAGCACATCTACTACGGATTTCTTTGGAAGCACAGGAAAGGGCGCACTCCCTGAAGAGCTGAGGACGGCAATCATCGTGGTGATACCTAAAGAGGGGCAGCCGCCACAGAAATATGGTTCATATAGACCCATTTTCCTCATAAATATAGACACAAAGATTTTGGCTTGAATTCTGGCCAACAGACTAACCAAAGTTATAACAGGACTTATCCATAAGGACCAGTCGGGTTTTATGCCTCACAGGTCAAAAAGACTCAATCTTAGACGGGTGGCAACTGGCTGGAAGTGGTGAGACATAGGACTGACCCACACCTCATACTATCCTTAGACACCGTGAAGGCATTCGACATGTTCCATTGGCTGTTCCTCATGCCCGTATCGGATAGACTGGGATTTGGTCTGGAGTTCAGGAGGTGGATAGCCCTTCTGTATGAGAGACCCTTAGCTGGGGTCAGAGTTAATGGGGTAACATCCCAGAACTTCTCCATCAAAAGGGGCACCAGACAGGGTTGCCCCTTGTCCTCTCTGTTCTTTGCGATCGTCCTGGAACCCCTGCCATGCATCATTCGCGCACACTCGAACATAACCGGCTTTCGTGTAAATTACAATGATGATCTGGATGAACGCATTTCCCTGTATGCTGACGACATACTGTTATATGTTACGAGCCCTGAAACAACATTCGCTAATATTATGGAGAGTTGTGAGGACTATGGCATGTGTGCAGGGTATAGAATTAGCTGGGAAAAATCAAGTGTCTATCCGGTAGGGCAGGAGGTCGATGATATTGTTTATCCCAGCCAACTAAAGGTCGTAACCACGGTGATAAAATATTTAGGCATCCACATAAAGTGAGACAGGCAACTGGCACTGGAGCGGAACCTATACAAGGTACTGGGGGAGTTCTGTTTAGATGCGAACCGATGGGCCTACCTACCCTTAACGCTGCTCGGAAGAGCAGAGCTCTTCAAAATGTTAACCCTCCCAAAGTTTTTGTATGCTCTGCAGAATACCTACCAGTCAATCCCGGAAGAGGTGTTCATCAAAATTGATGATGTCCTGAAGGAATTCCTCTGGGGAGGGAAGCCCCCAGGGTGGGGTTAGGGAAGCTGCAATGTAACCAATATAGCTGTGGCATTTCACTGCCGGACCTACAGACTTACTATTGATCTGCTCACTTGATACTAATCAACAAATGGGCCTTTGGCGAGAGGAATCCGCTGGAATATGCGCTTGAGCATACTCAGTTCCTCTACAGGTCATACTCCCACTACCTTTACGGCGGCAAGGGTGTTGCAAAATTGTTACCGGCCACAAATATATTGCAATAATGGCATGGAAAAAGGTGGAGAGGCACATGAAATGGGAAGATCGGGTTGGTATTTCCCAGCTTAAGGACATAATATATCGTAAAGAGCTGGTGATGTTCTCGCACCTCCAACTAGAATAAGACATGAACAAGACGCAACACTTTAAGTATCTGCAACTGAGGCATGCCTGGCAGGCACAACATATTGATATGGAGGGTCTCCCAGAGAATGCCCCGTTAGAAGGGCGACTCTTGATGGGAGACATTGGAGAGAAAGCAGTGTCATGGACTTATCGGACAATCATGAATAATACACCTGACCCACTGCAGAAACTGAGATTACACTGGGAAGCGGATCTGGGAGACATAGAAGATCTAGACTGAGAAATGGCACTGATGCACCCAAACGAGGTGGCCATCAAATCGTGGCTGCGATTGATTCCGTTTAAATATTTAAACAGAATGTATTATGACAGAGCCAGACTTCATAAGATGGGTAGAGCGGAGTCCCCCAATTGCCTGAAATGTAAGAACATGGAAGTGACCTTCTTTCACACTATTTGGGGATGCACACATGCTCAGCGATACTGGGGCATACTTCAGAAGGAATTGGAGCTTATATTGCATGAATCAATACCCCCAGACCCTGTGTTTATTCTGCTGGGTATACCCATGGAGAACGATCTCCCCAAAGTAAAGCTGATACTGCTCCAGCCGGGTCTGGTAGTAGCCAAAAGAGACATGGCGAGGGCTTGGGGAGGATACTAATCCAACACTGGAGGAATGGCAGAGAGGGATGGACATGTATATGTTGGGGGAGAAGACAATATTCAAAGCAATCGGGTGCCCAAAAATTTTTGGGAAAATATGGAAGCCATGGCTGACCTACTATGGCCTGACGCTCACGGAATCGCAGTAGATCGGGGGATACCGGGGAGAAGGGGAGAGATGAAGAGAGATCCCGTTAACAGACACTATCCGTTGTTGTTGATTGTTTATGTACTAGTATTCTCTGGCCTCCCTGTACCTGTAATGAGCACAGAAAAAAGATGTTTTTTATATCTAATGTGGTTTTGCAATGTGATTAAGAAAATGCAAATAAATACATTCCCCCCACAAAAAAAGCAAGTTTCTTAATGGTTAGTAAAACATGTTTAAAAGGTACAGCAGAATGGATAAGGTCATTGTAATAACTCGGAGACAAAGGCAACAAAGCCCACGCACACACAGCGCGCGAGACTACTACATATATCTCCTTTCCTTACAGAAAAGGGGAAACAGTGCGGAAAGGGTAAAGAAAGAAGAAAGGAAGAAGGAAGATGGAAGAAAGAGCGAGAAGGAGGAAGGAAAGCAAGAAAGAAGGAAAGCGAGAGGAGAAAAGTAGAAAAGGGACCAACGCCGGTACCTAACTGGAATCCTGACCACTCTTGTGCTCCTCCTCAACACCGAGGGTGAATGGCATGAATCATTCACACTGCGATCTCTAGGAACAGAGTTGTGTGACACATCACAAACCTCAGTAGATTTTTGCATAAAATCCACAACATCTTTAACTTTTACAACTTTGTTCAAATTCCACCAGTTGTGTCCATTGATACGAACCACACTGCCGCACACTTTATCGACAATCCCAAGTTTACAGAACTTGGACTCTCCTTTTTTTTACAAAACCCTGTTCCTTTATTTTCACACAGTCACCCACTGCAATCTCCCTGCTGGTGACTCGCTTCCTGTCGTCAAAGTATTCTTTCTTCTTTGATTGGACATTTTCAACCTTGCTTCTGACCTTTTCATCTAGTTCTTGTGAAGTAGTGTTGGACCTAAACCATTTGGACATCCATGCAGGTCTAAACTCTGTACATGGCTTCCTGCCTCTCAGAAGATCAAAGGGAGATACACCCGTAGATGAATGAGGTGTGGTCCTGTAGAACCACAGCATTGTTCTTACAGTCGGGGGAACAGCTTTGTTGTGCTCAATGGCCCATTTGACACAATCACCAATTACTCTATTGAGCCTCTCGACTAAACCATTAGTTTGGGGATGGTAAAGTGAGCTTCTAAGATGGGTAATGGCAGATTCTCTAAGAAACTCTTCCATGTCAGCAGACACAAACTGCACTCCGTTGTCGGAAACAATGGATAAGGGAAAGTCCTCTCTCATGAAGACTTCTCTCATGAAGTCAAGAATCTCCTTTCAGTCCACTTTGAATACAAACTTAACCTCAGGCCGCTTTGAGTAATAATCCATCATTACAATGGCAAACTTACACTGTTGAGGTAGAGAATGAAAAGTCTCTAAAACATCAATACCTAATTTCTCCCCCGGAGCATCAGGGAGAGGTATGGGAGTGAGAGGGGGATTGGATGTGCGGAGACTCTTGTCGCTGCTAGCACAAATGGTACACTCCTGCACCATAGCATCAATATCCTTATCCATCTGCGGCCACCAAAAGTATTCTCTAACCCTACGTTTGGTAAGAGTGGCTCCTAAGTGTCCCTCGTGAGCTTTCTCAAGTAAAGTGGGTCTAACACTTCCGGGCGGTATTAGCTTATCTAACCTGAACACTAGTCCATCCTCAATAGAAAGCTCTTCACATACTTTTACAAAAGGTTGTAAGGCCACATTCACATTCTTTTCCCTTGGCCACCGCTGGATTATGTACTTTTTTACATCATTTAACACTTCATCATTGGCCATAGCTGCACTCCAACTTTCTTGCCCCACTGAACATACATTCTTTAACTCCACACAGGCTATAATACAACCCTCTTTTTCATCATAATCAATGTCATCATCACATTGAATGGCTTGACTGGTGGTTGGAGGTAAGCGTGACAGCGCATCCGCCCTCACATTGTTTCCCCCAGCGATGTGTGTTACCTCAAAGTTGAATTGTAACAACTTTGATGCAAGACGGGCTATTCGAGATGTGGCAGGGTTCATACACAAGATGTTTGTTGCAAAAGAGGTCAAGGTCAAGGTTGGATTATGATAAGAGTTTTAGACTGAAAATGAAGATGCACCCCAAAATGGAGCGGAATGAAGAAGATGTGGTAGGGTTCATACACAAGATGTTTGTTGCAAAAAAGGTCAACTTTTGGGCAGGAAAAGGCAAGTAGTCCATTCAGGGAAAATACAAATCATTTTACAAATCCAAAGCACACAACAACTGGAAAGTGCCAGCCCAATTTGTTGGAAGTACAACTCTGATGAATGCACATGGGGTGAATCATGAAAATGTAAGTGCACTTTCTCAGGCTGTGGGGGTGGACCCCCAGCAGCAGGGTACAGGCGCAATAAACTCCACAGCGATAAGAAAGAGAAGAAGAAAAAGCACTAGCAAAGGCATGAGGGTACAGGAGAACAAACCCAATTTTGAGGTTTTTGGCTAACCAGATCCCCCATGATCACCCACCAGCTCAGGAGGCTAGCCAACAGATATAACAACATGAAAGACACAACCCTACTGGTAAAGAACATTGAAAATGGCTTTTTAATTCGGTTTGAGAATTCCAACCTCATGGGCAAGTTGAAGAAACTTAAAACTGGCCAGGAACACCCAGAGATAGTGTGGCAAAAAACTTAACGAGGACGATTTGGTGCGGATAGAGGGCCCCTTAGCACATCCACTTCCCAAAGGGCTGCTGATCTCACACCTAGGGTGGTACTCAAAAAAAGATGGGACAGTTCAAGCTCATTCACCACCTTTACTTCCCAGAAGGAACGTCAGTAAATGATGGGATCAGGACGGAAGCATTTTAAGTGGGGTACGTTTCAGTGACTGATGCAATTGACTTAGTAAGGACAATGGGCAAGGGGTCCCTCAATGCAAAAGGAAATTTTGAGTCTACTTTCCGCTTCCTCCCAGTTCTCCCCAATAGCTTTTATCTGCTACACTTTCAGTGCAGTGGGCAACATACTTAGACTAGGCAATGCCAATGGGTTACTCAGTGTCTTGTTCATACTTTGAGCATTTCAGTCTTTTCTTGGAATGGGCCCGGCACAACAGGGAGGCAAACTACACTACCTAGATGATTTCTTGTTCATGGGGTGTGCCGGGACAAAGGAGTACAGGGACACACTAAGGGCTTTTCAAGCCCTAGCCAGAGATCTGTGCGTGCTTCTAGCATCAGGAAAATAGTGGGCCCACAACAAGAGAAGAGATAAGAGAAGAGATAAGGACAATGTGAAGCAAGGAGAAAGCAACATTCTGCATGCTACAAAGGCTGATTGGCAAGTTCAATTTTGCTACAAGTCATACCAGCAGAGCGGGTCATTGTCAGGTGCCTAACATGTCTGATGGCAGGCCTAAGAGAAAAGCACAATGACGCTAGGCTGGTGGCATGAGTGAAGGGGGACCTAATCATGTGGGACTCATTCCTTGCAGAGTTTAATGCATTCTTCATATGGAGAGAAGGATTGGCGATGGGCAAACAGATTGCCCTATTCATAGACGTGTCCGGCAGCTAAGGATTTGGACTAATACTAAGGGGGCCATTAGGTTAGCTGGCGGATAACCACTGCCTGTATGGCGGTGGCTATCCGCCCGCTAAAAGACACCACCATCCATATTGGCATAAATGCGGGGTTGTGCATTTCCGTGGCATTGCCGCCACGGAAAAGCATGCGGTTTTATCCATTGGGGCCAGTGTGGCAGGTGCATCCTAATGTCAGCAACTGGACCCCCGCACCAATGGTGGGCGGTCCCATTCCACCGGAGGATGGCGGGTGGACAAAGTCTGCCTGCCATCCTAATGACCCCCTAGGAAGGTAGATGTGCGCAGGGCTAAAGTCCAGAGATGGCAGGATTTGGACATCACCAAGAACCTCGCTTACCTTGAGGAACTTTTTCCCATAATGGTGGCTTTGATCGCCCGAGGGACATGAAACTGACACTATGGTCCGACAACCAGGGAGTAGTCCAGACCATTAATAATGGTACAGCAAGGTGCCCAGATTTGTTTAGGTTAATGTAGCGCACAGTGAAATTGCAGCTAGAGGGAAACCTAGAAATGAAGGCACAACACATCTGGGATGGAGAACTCACTAGAAGATGTGCTCTCTTGTTCACAGATGAACCAGTTAAGAAGGCTATCACCAGGGGCAAAACACAGGATGACCCCTTTTCCAGGGGATTTGTGGGAGCTGGTGGAACAGAGCTGCAAAAAGAACAATTGATGGACAGAATGCAGAACAATGTCATACAATCACCCCAGTACAAAGACTCTGGCCTAAATCCATCGTTTTTTTGCTCACCATGCCATTCCAGTTTGGACCCAGCCATATGCAAATCAGTCTGGGCCCTGCGCCCAACGGGAACAGTCCAGCTCGAACTGCCAAGCCAGGTCCTCCCTGGACTGGAAACAAGCATCCTAGGACCGGTTTCTGGGTTTCACCCCTCTTCAGCCAGGATAGCTTGATTCCAGTGGCAAGGAGAGCACGGGACTCACATCTGAGCATATCCCTTCCACTCGGGGTGACAAATCCAAAAAGAACTATTGATGGACAGAATGCAGAACAATGTCATACATTCACCCCAGTACAAAGATCTGGGCCTAAATCCATTGTTTTTTTGCTCACCGTGCCATTCCAATTTGGACCCAGCCATATGCAAATCAGTCTTGATCCCATGCCCAATGGGACCAGTCCAGCCCGAACTGCCAGGCCAGGTCCTCATGAAGAACCGGGTTTTAAACCCAACGGCGCCAGGGGCACGCCCAAAGTCTTCGGATTCACCTGTCTTGGTATACAGAGACACGGGATACTTCTGGGTGGCGTCAAAGACCAAATTTATTAGCTGCAGCTAGTAACAGTAATCCCAGCAATACAACAAGGTGTACAACTCAGGAAACTGTTCAATTTTTTAAGGCAAAACATCCCTTTTTATACCCAATATTCACATTATAAATGGACACCCACTGCACAAAATTCTAGCCAATAAGGTACAGTTTCAAACAAAGTATCACATGACAGAAAACTCAGTTTGCAATAACCCATTCCCAAAGTTAATTATTAGGAACATCCCAAATTCAATCTCCACAAGCCGGACAAACCCATAATTGAAAGCACAATGCATGTAATGAAGAAACATAGAAAGGAAACAATGACAGATAACGAGCAAGATAAGGCATGTGTAAAGAACCTAAAAGTTAACGATGTCCTGAACATTGATTGGCAATCTCAGACAACGATCAACCAAGGAAATTGGCTTAGCAGGGTCAGTTTCAGGTGAAGGAGTCAGATCCTTACAGTTCACCTCAGAGTCAAGAAGAACCTAGTTAATGTATACCGGTACGAAAAGGCCAGGTCGCTTAATTCGTACGACCACATTCATCGGCCTACGTGATGGCAACACAAAATGGAGGCACGGACAAAATGGAACCCATATTCGAGACAAAGTCTCTGAATATGTAATGAACTCGCTAGTTAACGTGACAAATTCACTCCATATTAGCCAAACTTACTAACTACGGTACGACATCACCAAAATCGTGACGGAACCAAACCCTCACGTGACAAGATGGGATTTACGGAACCTCAGACCCTCCTTTTGCCATTACATAGGCAATAGCCCTAAAATCACGTTAATCTGAATGTAGGTCTACATCAATATTCATTAGATCATCAAGGTGCCGTTGGAGCATCATCCTGTTACTCTCCACTTCTCTCGAGACAGGTCTCTGCACACACATGGTAGCACAAAGATTACAAATGGCAGGGCCACACTGGATGCAAAGACAACAGGAGAAGAGGATAGCTAAATCCATACCAAGGAACATCAGAATTTTCCATCCCCATTTGGACAGTAGTCCCCAAAACCATCCAGTCAATGACCACTCTCCTTCGTCTACATGAATAGACTCAGAGATCTCATGCAATCTAGAGATGGGTTGGTACACTGTAGGGGCATTATCTGGTATGAAAACACAGCAACTAGATTGGATCAATTTACATACCCCTCCTCGATCTGCAAGTATGACGTCTAACACCATACGATTCTGCAACGTCATAAGACGGTCTGCTTGAAGCTCAGCTGTAACATTACTAAGGGCACCTACAGTTTCATTTATAGTGGTCTTAACCACTCTCGTAAGTTGCCGTATATTCCTGCTATTGTCCATAGGACCCCAAAACTGTAGGAAACCCTTGAAAAAGTCTCCTACTTCTTGTGCTGCAGTATCTTCCTGATCGAAGACACCTCTACCATATCTTATTCTATGATAGTCCGAAGTAGTAGTGTATGTAGGGGGAAGCAGAAACGCCACATAACATGTTCCTGAAAAATCAGGTGGCAACCATGAATATGAATACCTAGCTGAGCTCTCGATTTTCGACCACTACCTTCAAGTCAAGTCAAGTCAAAAATTTGTATAGCGCACTACTCACCCAGAGGGTCTCAAGGCGCTTGAGGGAGGGGGGTTCATTACTGATCAAACAACCAAGTCTTGAGTTGCTTTCTGAAGGAGAGGTGGTTCTGTGTAAGGCAGAGGTGGGTGGGGAGGAAGTTCCCGGTTTTGGCCGCTAAGTAGGAGAAGGATCTTCCTCCCATGGTGGCTCTCCGGATGCGTGGAATCGCGGTGAGGGCTTGGTTGGACGATCGTAGTTGACGGGTAGGGGTGTAAAAGGTCAGGCGGGTGTTGAGGTAACTTGGTCCTAGGTCGTGGAGGGCCTTGTGTGCGTGGGTGAGGAGACAGAACGTGATTTCTTGTTGACGGGGAGCCAGTGTAGGTCTTTCAGGTGTTTGGATATGTTGTTGTGGCGGGGTATATCTAGGATGAGTCGAGCGGAGGCGTTCTGAATGCGTTGAAGTCTTTTCTGCAATTTGGCAGTGGTTCCGGCGTAGAGGGTGTTTCCGTAGTCCAGTCGGCTTGTGACAAGTGCTTGGGTGACCGTCTTCCTTGTTTCGGTGGGGATCCATCGGAAGATCTTTCGGAGCATGCGTAGGATGTTAAAACATGATGATGAAACGGCGTTGACTTGTCTGGTCATCGAGAGGGAGGAGTCTAGGATGAATCCCAAGTTGCGACATGGTCCGTTGGTTTGGGTGCGTTGCCTAGGGCCGGGGGCCACCATGAGTCGTCCCAGGAAGAGGGGGATGACCCTAGGATGAGGACTTCTGTCTTGTCTGAATTCAGTTTTAGGCAGCTGTTCTTCATTCACTCGGCTACGTCTTTCATCCCTTCGTGTAGGTTGGTTTTGGCGGTGTTTGGGTCTTTGGTGAGGGAGAGGATCAGCTGTGTGTCGTCAGTGTAGGAGATGATGTTGAGGTTGTGTTGGCATGCGATGGATGCGAGAGGACTCATGTAGACGTTGAAGAGGGTGGGGCTGAGCGAAGATCCTTGTGGTACGCCGCAGATGACTTCGGTGGCCTCTGATCTGAAAGGGGGGAGGCGAACTCTCTGAGTTCTTCCGGTGAGGAACAAGATGATCCAATCCAATGCTTTATCTTGTATTCCAACGTTGCTGAGGCGTTGTACAAGGGTACGGTGGCAGACCGTGTCGAACGCTGCGGAGAGGTCCAGGAGGATGAGGGCCGCTGTTTCCCCGTTGTCCAGCAGAGTCCGGATGTCGTCTGTGGCTGCGATGAGGGCGGTCTCGGTGCTATGATTGGCTCAGAAGCCAGACTGTGAGGGGTTGAGGGAGGCGTTAGACTCAAGAAAGGCGGCGAGCTGACTGTTGACGGTCTTTTCTATGACTTTGGCGGGGAATGGGAGGAGCGAGATGGGTGATGGCGTTGCCTCCTCCTGTTTGGTTGATGCTGTCCTTTCGGTTAATCTTGTATCCGTCCGGGATGGCTATGCCAATGTCGGGTGCTGATGAGGCGTTCATCCAGGTTTCCGTGATAAAGGCGACGCCCGGCGATGTGGTGTGGAGACCTTTTTTGTCTCTCCTTCTCTGTCAAACTGGTACTATATCCAGTCACGTTCCAACCAACATAAGCCTGTGCCTCATCCTTAGGGATAGCATTATATGCATCAATATCTCGGATCATATCCACTATTCCCTTTATCAAGGCACTATTACTCGGATTGTCTTTCACGGAACGTAAGGGATATACCTCATTTGCATAGGTGAACATATTCTGAAAATCCCATACAGACCCATTGAAAGAAAAAGGCAAAACCAGATAGGGCATACCTCTATCTGTCATATGAGGCATAAGACCACAAACCCAACAATTAGTGCCATTTACCACCAACTGATGCTGATGCAACAGCTGAATAAACGAATTGTTGACAAATTCTGACCTCCTTGTCTATTCATGTTCAGGCAACGTATAAAATTGGTGCAAAGAAACAGTAGTAGAGGAAAGCATAGGTTGGGAGGTGGGTGCAGATATCAGTGGTGTAGCATAAACAATCCAACCCACACACGCTAATGTGATACTTAAAAACATAAAGGAAGACAATATAATAAAACATTTGTTACGGATCAATGTACAAAATCTTATCTTAAAATCTATTCTTTCAACAACTCTTTCAGTTACAAAAGACTCCATCCTCTAACGTGCTGTTCACGCAATTTTCCTTCTTCACTTAAGTGTGTGTCCAGGCGTCTTAGACGTCCCTAAAACTGCAGACCTTTCGTCAATACGCGGGTCACCCCTTAAGAACTTATACCGTGACCCTGCAGCTGAACCCGGATGGTGGCTCAAAAAAGAAAAAGGAAAAAGAAAAGTCTCTTGTCTGAAAGAGTGTAATTCATAAAAAAATCACATTTTATTTGTCCATTCTAGTCCTTAAGGTGTAGCATTCTTTACCAGGCACAGTTTGATCCTGAAAGAGTGTCTCTGGGTGCGAAGTATCAAGTCTCAAATGCGGCGGCACAGCTTCTTGCAAAACTTCGTCATCCGCACGTTCCGACTGAGTCCATTTCAAATGTGCGTCACTAAAAGGTACAAATCTCGGAACCCTTTCAGTCTCAGAATTGGCAATACCATCCTTGACCCACTGATCGTATGGTAAGAGTAAGGGTACCCTTTTGCAATGGGTGCAGTGCACCCAGATTTTCTTGCCGCAAACCTTGACGCCAGTCCGAGTCGCCAATAATACTTGATACGGGCCGGTCCACCTTGGCTCCAGATTCTTTGTCCTTTGAAAGTTTCTCACGAGGGTCCACTCGCCAGGTGGAATCGAGTGACCTGCATCCACAGAGGCTGAAGGTAAAGTATCATGCACCTGTTGGTGAAGAACACACAATTTAGCAGTCAAGTCATGTAAGTAATCCACCAACATAGGATACTCGAAATCACTGTATTTATTTGGCCTCGGCACACCCCAAACATTTGCCGGGCGACTAAAAACAATCTTGTATGGGCTAAGTCCCACACGAGAATGTACTGTCTTTCTTGTGGATAAAAGTGCCAGTGGTAGAGCATCTGGCCATGTAAGACCAGAGCTTGCTTGTATCTTGGCCAATATAAGTATAACCCCTTCCATGCTCATGACGAGCTCAGCTCGTCATGAGGCACACTGGAGCTGTGCTCATGACAAGGTGAGCTCGTCATGAATAATGGGATCCTGCATTTCTCAGCACACAGTGGGAATTGCCTTAGCATTCAAGGTGTTAAGAGTGCCATTGTAGCACTCGACCAAGCCAGCTGACTGGGGGTGATTCGCAGCATGAAATTTCTGCCTGATTGCCAAACCCGCACACACTTTCTTCATAATCTGACCCACAAATTCACTTCCGTTGTCACTCCATACCATCCTTGGCAATCCATACCTAGGGAAAAACTCTTTGAGCAAAACCTTGGCTGTAGATAAAGCAGTATTATCCTTGAGGGGGTAGGCCTATATCCATCTGGAAACGGCACAAACAACCACAAGGACATACTTCAGGTTATTGCATCTTTCCATGTGAATAAAGTCTAACTGTAGCACCTCGAACTGATAGGTTGGAGGAGCAAAATGACCCGCTGGAGTTGGGGTTCCCTTGCCAGGATTATGCATCAAGCAAATCATGCAGTTCTTAACCAGATTCTCAGCACATTTAGGAATTCCAGCATTCTGCCATACTGGAGCCAACAACTTACATATCCCTTTTGAACTGATGTGAGCCAATCCATGAGCCATCGTAACCACTGGAAGCATATTCGCATCAGGCAACAACCATCGCTGGGGTTCTGACAACTCAACCCAACAGCCAGTCGAATCCAACATTCCAGTAGTCTCTCTCCACACACTCAATTCTTTCTCAGTAGCTTCTGCCTGAATCGATTTCACACTTTCTATTGTGTCTTCACACATTCCTCCTGCCATAACCCATCTAGCAGGACCTGCAACATACATACGACTCGTCACATCTTTCGCCGTTTCTCTCGCTACTTCATCTGCAAACGCATTGCCACGACCAACATCATCCGTAACCTTCCTATGTGCGCTGCATTTCACAATCGCAACTTGTGTCGGCAAAGTAAGTGACTCAAGAAGTTCATTCACTAATTGTCCATGCTGAATTTTCGTACCATGAGAAGTAAGAAATCCTTTTTCGCTCCACAAACGTCCAAAGCTATGAGCCACCCCAAATGCATATTGGCTATCAGTATACACATTCACTCTCTTTCCTTTCGACAACACACACGCTCTCGTCAGTGCAATCAACTCTGCTGCTTGCGCTGAATTCTGTGCAATACGTGCAGTTTCAAGAATCGGGTGCAAAGTCGTAACTGCATACGTTACAGTCGTATCGCCATTCGGAAGCTTAAAGCATGAACCATCTACCCATAAGGTTTAATCTGGATTCGAAAGAGGAGTATCTTTCAGATCAACTCTACCCTTCGTTTCCTCCTCTGTCCGGAGAAAACAATCATGCTGTTCCTGAGCATCTGTCTCTACAGAAATCGGCAACAATGTAGCTGGATTCAATGTGTTGCACCGCTTTATGTGCACATGACTAGCCAGAAGTGTCAACTCATAACCTGACAAATGCGCACTAGTAAGATGTTGAGTCTTTGTTTTATTCAATAAGGTATCCACTGCATGTGGGACCATCACAATCAATGTATTATCCAGTACCAAACCAGCAGACTGTCGGATAGAAACAGCCGCTGCCGCTGTAGCTCTCAAACAACTAGGCAACGCCTTAGCTACCGGATCTAAAGTAGCTGAAAAATACGCACATGGGCGCTGCTTGTCTCCAAATTGTTGCGTCAACACTGACAACGCACAACCTTCTCTCTCGTGTACGTAGAGTGTAAAAGGCTTACTGTAGTCGGGAGTACCCAACACTGGAGCAGAACACAACGCATCACGCAATTCAGAAAAACTCTTCTGACATTGGTCAAACCAAGGAAGATGGTTTGGTGTGTCCTTAAGAGTAAGTGCCAACAAAGGTCTCGCTAGCAAAGAAAAATTCGGAATCAACTGTCTACAATATGAGGTGATACCTAAGAAAGCACACACCACTCTCTGTGTGCATGGTACAGTCATTTGAGCAATCACTTGTATACGCTCTGTGGTCAATCGTCTTCCCTCCTTCGGCAAGAGATGACCTAAGTAGGTCACTTCTTGGCGACAATACTGCAACTTTGAAGGTGACACTTTATGGTGAAGGTCAGACCAGTGTCATAACAAAGAAAGAGTAACTTCTTTACAAATCTCTTCATCATCAGCAGCGACCAACAAATCATCCACGTACTAAACAAGAGTCGCACCCGAAGGCAAGACAAAAGTATCAAGCTGAGTTTTCAAAGCCTGACTATAGATGGAGGGACTTTCACAATAACCTTGAGGAGCGCGCTTAAACCGGAAACTTCGGCCTCCTAAAGAGAAGCCAAAAATATCCCTACTTTCTTCAGCAATCGGAATACTAAAGAAAGCATTCTTCAGATCGATAACAGAAAACCAAGCAGCTGAGGCAGGGATCATAGTCAGTAAGGCAGTAATGTCCGGGACAACAGGAAACTGTGGCACAACAATCTTATTGACCTCTCGAAGGTCGATCACAAACCGATACACAGGTGGCTGAGAAGAGTCAGTACGCTTAAGAACAGGCAGAACAGGACTGTTACACACATTACCTCTCGTTTCTTTAATCACACCTTTCCCAACCAAATCATAGATAATCGCTAAAAGAGCTCTTTCGCCATCACTAGAGATCCTGTATTGGGGAATGCGAGGTAGCTTAGCATTCGACTTGAGGGTAACAACGTAGGGTGGAATGTGGAAAAAGGCCAACGTCATTAGGACCTGTAGCCCAGAGAGTTTCAGGCAGAGAACGCAATTCCAGTGGAAGCTGATCTTTAAACAAATACATCGTAGAAATCACTTTCTTACCCAACGTAAGATGTACTCCCGAAGGAGAACAATGTAATGTTGCATGCAATCTTTTCAACAAATTCAAACCCAACAGATTCTCACCACAACCTGTCGTTAGAATAAGGGGTGCTTCCAATTCACAAGGCCCAATAAAAAGAGGCAAAGGACAAGAAACCGGATTACGAACTGGGGCGCCAGAAAATCCTACCGAGACATTCATCAAGCCAGACAAAGGTGCGCCAGAGAGTTTAGAGTGCATGATAGAACTCTTTGCTGCACCAGTATCCAAAAGAAAAGGTTCTGCCACACCTGATGTAATTACTTCAACATAAGGTCCACTCTGGTCTACTGCAACTGACACTACTCCCTCCCTTTGTCCATGGCTGTCCTAGCTATCATTAAAATTAGCCCTCTCGCTTTCAACATAATAATCATCAGTGTAATATTGAGCAGACTGAACAGACGGAACGTTCTGTTGATCAAAATAATTCATAGAATTCTGAGGGGGAAGGGAACGTTCATTCTGGGAAAACGCACCACGTCCCCTACCCCTAGGTGCTTGCTGGAAACCACCACCACATCTCAAACCAGACATACCATTCGCACGCTGTAGCAGAATCGGGCAACTATTCCTAAAGCGACCTTCCTCTCTATAATAAGCGCACTGATTAGAGCCTAGCGGAAGTCGCGGAGGAAAAGACTCAGGCTTCTGCAACAATCTCTGAAACTGTGGGGGCTGCTGAAACTGGGAAGGTTGCTGAAACTGATGCTGATTAGGGAGAGGTGGATACGCCTGTTGTAGAAGAACCTTTGTTTTTAATTCTTTAGTCTTCTTGTCTGCTTTATCCTTCTCATCTTTATCTCTGTTCTCATAGTATTGTGCAGTAGCCAATATCTGGGGTGAGTAAGAAACAGCCCATGAACTTTCAGAGTCCTTTAACTTATTAGAAAGCTCAGGAAGCAAATTAAAGACAAAATTATCTACTAACAACCTTTGACCACCTTCTGTACTCATGTCCTGACCACTATGATCAATGAATGTTTCCTCAAACCTGGTGAAGAAATCAGACACACTCTCGTCTTTCTTTTGTTTGCATGCTGATAACTTGTCCCAATTCACTCGCATAGGAGGCATCAAGGTTTTCATTAAATTAATAATCCTACCCGGTAGATCTGCAACTAAAGGATCAGGTTTGGCCCCTCCTACCTTCCGACCATCTGCAGCAGCAATATTAACCCACGTATTTCCTAACTCTACCACATGATCCTCGTGATGGATCTTTGCCCACAAAGGTTGAGGGACTACATTACCCAACAACATATCTATGTCAGCTAAATTCATAACACACCATCAACTGTCTGGGACAACTCCTTATAATAACCAGCAGGATTTATACGGGGGTCAGGCAAAGTCTGCTTAAGAGCCAGGACCTCTGCTCTTTTCCAAGGAACATGTACCCACACTCGCTGAAAATGAGCCACTAAACCCTGAATACCCTGATTAGCATCAGCAACAACTTCCTCTCTCCATACAGGGGGTACTTCTCTCATAGGGTACTGCTTCACTTTTCTCCTAACAGAAGGATCAGGTTCAAACAACGACTGAGAAGGAAGTCTACACCTAAATGCAAGAAGCGTCTCTACCGCTTCCTCAAATTCGGGACCCACTATCGCCCCTTTAGCAAATTCAGACTGAACATTAAGTAGTTCCAATGGAATTGGACTCAATTCATTATCTGCCCTTTCTTCACGGAGGAAAGTACACATAACATCAAAAACATACCTTTGTTTTGGTGCCTCCCACTGCAGGAAGACATCCATAACCATTTGTGGACTATACTTGGAGGCATTCAAAACCCATCTACGAGCAAGGAGATCTAACACTGTCCGCTCCTCGGAACTAGGGCGCTGACTACGTGTTTGTTTACCTGCAGAAACAGGGGTCATATTCAGTGACCCAAAGAAAGGAGACAAAAGGCTAGTGACAGTCTCAGTCATTCGCTGTCGAGCAGAAGGAGAAGAATTTGACATGAGGACAGGAGCAAAGTGTTTTGAGGTGACAGAGATGTAGGGTCAGTAGCAAAGGAAGTCGAAGTTAAAGGAGAGTAAGGCTTAGGAGTTTGAGGCAGAACTGTTAGCAAAGCTGGCGGTCCTGGAGGGCGGCAATTGCAAAAACAACAAGTGATGGACTGAATGTGGATCAATGTCACACACTCCCCCAGTCAAAAGATCTGGGCCCAAATCCATCGTTTTTTGCACTCCACACCACCCTGGGTTAGACAATGGCGATATGCAAATCAGCTCTGACCCTGTTGCCCCATGGGAACAGTCCAGTCCGAACTACAAAAGCCATGTCCTTCCCAGAACGGAATCAAGCATCCGAGGACCGGACCGGTTTCGAGGTAACACCTCTCATCAGCCCGGCTAGCTTGACTCCAAGTGGTGTGGAGTGCCTGGGACCCACGTCTGGGCATCCCCAGCGCACTTAGGGCGGCAATTGCAAAAACAACAAGTGATGGACTGAATGTGGATCAATGTCACACACTCCCCCAGTCAAAAGATCTGGGCCCAAATCCATCGTTTTTTGCACTCCACACCACCCTGGGTTAGACAATGGCGATATGCAAATCAGCTCTGACCCTGTTGCCCCATGGGAACAGTCCAGTCCGAACTACAAAAGCCATGTCCTTCCCAGAACGGAATCAAGCATCCGAGGACCGGACCGGTTTCGAGGTAACACCTCTCATCAGCCCGGCTAGCTTGACTCCAAGTGGTGTGGAGTGCCTGGGACCCACGTCTGGGCATCCCCAGCGCACTTAGGGCGGCAATTGCAAAAACAACAAGTGATGGACTGAATGTGGATCAATGTCACACACTCCCCCAGTCAAAAGATCTGGGCCCAAATCCATCGTTTTTTGCACTCCACACCACCCTGGGTTAGACAATGGCGATATGCAAATCAGCTCTGACCCTGTTGCCCCATGGGAACAGTCCAGTCTGAACTACAAAAGCCATGTCCTTCCCAGAACGGAATCAAGCATCCGAGGACCGGACCGGTTTCGAGGTAACACCTCTCATCAGCCCGGCTAGCTTGACTCCAAGTGGTGTGGAGTGCCTGGGACCCACGTCTGGGCATCCCCAGCGCACTTAGGGCGGCAATTGCAAAAACAACAAGTGATGGACTGAATGTGGATCAATGTCACACACTCCCCCAGTCAAAAGATCTGGGCCCAAATCCATCGTTTTTTGCACTCCACACCACCCTGGGTTAGACAATGGCGATATGCTAATCAGCTCTGACCCTGTTGCCCCATGGGAACAGTCCAGTCCGAACTACAAAAGCCATGTCCTTCCCAGAACGGAATCAAGCATCCGAGGACCGGACCGGTTTCGAGGTAACACCTCTCATCAGCCCGGCTAGCTTGACTCCAAGTGGTGTGGAGTGCCTGGGACCCACGTCTGGGCATCCCCAGCGCACTTAGGGCGGCAATTGCAAAAACAACAAGTGATGGACTGAATGTGGATCAATGTCACACACTCCCCCAGTCAAAAGATCTGGGCCCAAATCCATCGTTTTTTGCACTCCACACCACCCTGGGTTAGACAATGGCGATATGCAAATCAGCTCTGACCCTGTTGCCCCATGGGAACAGTCCAGTCCGAACTACAAAAGCCATGTCCTTCCCAGAACGGAATCAAGCATCCGAGGACCGGACCGGTTTCGAGGTAACACCTCTCATCAGCCCGGCTAGCTTGACTCCAAGTGGTGTGGAGTGCCTGGGACCCACGTCTGGGCATCCCCAGCGCACTTAGGGCGGCAATTGCAAAAACAACAAGTGATGGACTGAATGTGGATCAATGTCACACACTCCCCCAGTCAAAAGATCTGGGCCCAAATCCATCGTTTTTTGCACTCCACACCACCCTGGGTTAGACAATGGCGATATGCAAATCAGCTCTGACCCTGTTGCCCCATGGGAACAGTCCAGTCCGAACTACAAAAGCCATGTCCTTCCCAGAACGGAATCAAGCATCCGAGGACCGGACCGGTTTCGAGGTAACACCTCTCATCAGCCCGGCTAGCTTGACTCCAAGTGGTGTGGAGTGCCTGGGACCCACGTCTGGGCATCCCCAGCGCACTTAGGGCGGCAATTGTAAAAACAACAAGTGATGGACTGAATGTGGATCAATGTCACACACTCCCCCAGTCAAAAGATCTGGGCCCAAATCCATCGTTTTTTGCACTCCACACCACCCTGGGTTAGACAATGGCGATATGCAAATCAGCTCTGACCCTGTTGCCCCATGGGAACAGTCCAGTCCGAACTACAAAAGCCATGTCCTTCCCAGAACGGAATCAAGCATCCGAGGACCGGACCGGTTTCGAGGTAACACCTCTCATCAGCCCGGCTAGCTTGACTCCAAGTGGTGTGGAGTGCCTGGGACCCACGTCTGGGCATCCCCAGCGCACTTAGGGCGGCAATTGCAAAAACAACAAGTGATGGACTGAATGTGGATCAATGTCACACACTCCCCCAGTCAAAAGATCTGGGCCCAAATCCATCGTTTTTTGCACTCCACACCACCCTGGGTTAGACAATGGCGATATGCAAATCAGCTCTGACCCTGTTGCCCCATGGGAACAGTCCAGTCCGAACTACAAAAGCCATGTCCTTCCCAGAACGGAATCAAGCATCCGAGGACCGGACCGGTTTCGAGGTAACACCTCTCATCAGCCCGGCTAGCTTGACTCCAAGTGGTGTGGAGTGCCTGGGACCCACGTCTGGGCATCCCCAGCGCACTTAGGGCGGCAATTGCAAAAACAACAAGTGATGGACTGAATGTGGATCAATGTCACACACTCCCCCAGTCAAAAGATCTGGGCCCAAATCCATCGTTTTTTGCACTCCACACCACCCTGGGTTAGACAATGGCGATATGCAAATCAGCTCTGACCCTGTTGCCCCATGGGAACAGTCCAGTCCGAACTACAAAAGCCATGTCCTTCCCAGAACGGAATCAAGCATCCGAGGACCGGACCGGTTTCGAGGTAACACCTCTCATCAGCCCGGCTAGCTTGACTCCAAGTGGTGTGGAGTGCCTGGGACCCACGTCTGGGCATCCCCAGCGCACTTAGGGCGGCAATTGCAAAAACAACAAGTGATGGACTGAATGTGGATCAATGTCACACACTCCCCCAGTCAAAAGATCTGGGCCCAAATCCATTGTTTTTTGCACTCCACAACCCCCTGGGTTAGACAATGGCGATATGCAAATCAGCTCTGACCCTGTTGCCCCATGGGAACAGTCCAGTCCGAACTACAAAAGCCATGTCCTTCCCAGAACGGAATCAAGCATCCGAGGACCGGACCGGTTTCGAGGTAACACCTCTCATCAGCCCGGCTAGCTTGACTCCAAGTGGTGTGGAGTGCCTGGGACCCACGTCTGGGCATCCCCAGCGCACTTAGGGCGGCAATTGCAAAAACAACAAGTGATGGACTGAATGTGGATCAATGTCACACACTCCCCCAGTCAAAAGATCTGGGCCCAAATCCATCGTTTTTTGCACTCCACACCACCCTGGGTTAGACAATGGCGATATGCAAATCAGCTCTGACCCTGTTGCCCCATGGGAACAGTCCAGTCCGAACTACAAAAGCCATGTCCTTCCCAGAACGGAATCAAGCATCCGAGGACCGGACCGGTTTCGAGGTAACACCTCTCATCAGCCCGGCTAGCTTGACTCCAAGTGGTGTGGAGTGCCTGGGACCCACGTCTGGGCATCCCCAGCGCACTTAGGGCGGCAATTGCAAAAACAACAAGTGATGGACTGAATGTGGATCAATGTCACACACTCCCCCAGTCAAAAGATCTGGGCCCAAATCCATCGTTTTTTGCACTCCACACCACCCTGGGTTAGACAATGGCGATATGCAAATCAGCTCTGACCCTCTTGCCCCATGGGAACAGTCCAGTCCGAACTACAAAAGCCATGTCCTTCCCAGAACGGAATCAAGCATCCGAGGACCGGACCGGTTTCGAGGTAACACCTCTCATCAGCCCGGCTAGCTTGACTCCAAGTGGTGTGGAGTGCCTGGGACCCCTGGAGGGGGCTGCGGCGGGGGAGGAAGAACCAACTGTGGAGGATCGGGTGGCTGGAGAACAACAGGGGGTTGAATAACTGGGGGTCGCGGAGGTGCCGTAGCACTCTGCACATAAGGGGGTGGTAATCTCACCAAATGCAACATCAAGGGATCCTTTTCAGGGTCATTAGTCACATTTGGAAGAAGAGGTGGCAAAGCCGGGTAACACTTGTCAATGGCCAGGCAATGTTGTCAATCTGACACCTCAATCGCACGATCTTCTTCGTCTACTTTAAACTGCCTAGCAGCTTGTATTATCGATATATTCTTTTCGTTCCTATCTCTCTTAGCTTGCTTAATTTCTCGCTGCTTGGCTTCCTTACGCCAGAGGCGGAAAGAGTCAAACATCGCCGGCAGGGCTTTCTTCTTAAATAGCGCAAGTTGTAGATTGTCTAAAATATCGGATTCGAAACTACCATGTTGGCGCCATCGTAAGACACCATCTTTCTTCGTATAGCGGACCCATACTTCATTAAACGTAATGGGACCCACGCCATGCTTTGAATAGAGATCTTAAGTCGGAGTTCCAACCGGAGGTATCGGACACGAGTCCTCCAATCGGGAATCCCTGTTACAACTACAACAAAACCATTTCCTAAATTTGCTAAGACCAGGCATCTTATAGCTCACTAATCTAGTTTCAAACTTCAAGGGGTTATCAAAAACAATATACTCGTAAATATACGAGCCCCTCAGCTTCGATATTTGATAAGACCGAATCAAAGAAACCCAAGAAACAAAACAAAGTCGTGGGAGCGACCCACTTGTACTTAACCAAAATGTCTGTCACGCCATCAGAAGACCGTCTAACGTCCCACCTTACAAATCATCACAAGAGGGTCCAAGACAGGGTGACAGTCAGGGCAGCAGTCCTTCGTAGCCGTCGGAAAGGGGAAGCCTCGCAGTAAAAAACTTCAGTCCATGTTCCACATGCAGGGTTCGATGAAGTGGGGGCCCTCCTCCAGAATTTCCTCCCGAAGCTCCTCACAATCTTTGGGCTTGGACCGGTACCACTGAAGTCGCCCCATGTTGGGCGCCAGTTGAAGAACTGGGTTTTACACCCGGCGGCGCCAGGGGCACGCCCAAAGTCTTCGGATTCACCTGTCTTGGTATACAGAGACACGGAATACTTCTGCGTGGCGTCAAAGACCAAATTTATTAGCTGCAGCTAGTAACAGTAATCCCAGCAATACAACACGGTGTACAACTTAGGAAACTGTTCAATTTTGTAAGGCGAAACATCCCTTGTTATACCCAATATTCACAATATAAATGGACACCCACGGCACAAAATTCTAGCCAATAAGGAACATTTTCAAACAAAGTATCACATGACAGAAAACTCAGTTTGCAATAACCCAACCCAAAGGTAATTATTTGGAACGTCCCAAATTCAATCTCCACAAGCCGGACAAACCCATAATTGAAAGCACAATGCATGTAATGAAGAAACATAGAAAGGAAACAATGACAGATAACGAGCAAGATAAGGCATGTGTAAAGAACCTAAAAGTTAATGATGTCCTGAACATTGATTGGCAATCTCAGACAATGATAAACCAAGGATATTGGCTTAGCAGGGTCAGTTTCAGGTGAAGGAGTCAGATCCTTACAGTTCACCTTAGAGTCAAGAAGAACCTAGTTAATGTATAACGGTACGAAAAGGCCAGGTCGCTTTATTCGTTCGACCACATTCATCGGCCTACGTGAAGGCAACACAAAATAGAGGCACGGAAAAAATGGAACCCATATTCGAGACAAAGTCTCTGAATACGTAATGAACTTGCTAGTTAACGTGACGAATTCACTTCATATTAGCCAAACTTACTAACTATGGTACGACATCACCAAAATCGTGACGGAACCATAGCCTCACGGGACAAGATAGGATTTACAGAACCTCACTCACTGGACTGGAAATAAGCATCCTAGGACCGGTTTTGGGGTTTCACCCCTCTTCAGCCAGGATAGCTTGATTCCAGTGGCATGGAGAGCACAGGACTCACGTCTGAGCATACCCGTCCCACTCGGGGTGACAAATGCAAAAAGAACTATTGATGGAAAGAATGCAGAACAATGTCATACATTCACACCAGTACAAAGATCTGGGCCTAAATCCATCATTTTTTTGCTCACCATGTCATTCCAGTTTGGACCCAGCAATATGCTAATCAGTCTTGACCCTGCGCCCAATGGGAACAGTCCAGCCCGAACTGCCAAGCCTGGTCCTCTTTGGACTGGAAACAAGCATCCTAGGACCGGTTTCGGGGGTTCACCCCTCTTTAGCCAGGATAGCTTGATTCCAGTGGCATGGAGAGCACAAGACTCACGTCTGAGCATACCCGTCCCACTCGGGGTGACAAATGCAAAAATAACTATTGATGGACAGAATGCAGAACAATGTCATACATTCACCCCAGTACAAAGATCTGTGCCTAAATCAATCGTTTTTTTGCTCACCATGCCATTCCAGTTTGGACCCAGCCATATGCAAATCAGTCTTGACCCTGTGACCAATGGGAACAGTCCAGTCTGAACTGCCAAGCCAGGTCCTCCCTGGACTGGAAACAAGCATCCTAGGACCGGTTTCAGCCAGGATAGCTTGATTCCAGTGGCATGGAGAGCACAGGACTCACGCCTGAGGAACAGAACTGTCAGCTCTTGTCCAGCATGTACTCACAACCTGTGCAGTAAATCGTTATAGAAAATATGCGGGCACTTTGATGCGGGGGTGGCTACTAACACTGAGGGGGGTCCAGAAGCCACATCCAGGGCAGTGGAGCACTTCATTGAAGCACCCCACAGCCTCCCACTATATCAGGGCATCCATGAAGATCTGTAAGTGCCTGG